>NW_026061795.1:11500000-11767500 GCF_023897955.1 Schistocerca gregaria | reverse complement strand
TGCAAGTAAGTTTTAATTCTGCGGTAACAATCGAACTGCTGTTCTTTAAACATTTTTGTTGTTGAAATGTTCAGTGTATTTTTCTTATTTTCTTGCATGTACGAGTATGTATTAGTACGTGAAGAAGGGCAATGGAAAACAACATTGTAAACTTTATACATATTTTTGAAGACTTCCACAAGGGCTGGATTGGGTTGGAAGGGGGCAAGTGAAGATTATTTTAGTCAAACACTTTTACATTCAGAACAAACATTTGAAGAAAAGAAATGTGACTAGGGATCTTGGCTAGAATTAGACAGACACTGCTCTGAAATTGCAGTAATATTTGTCTAATGGTATATGGAGCATTTGTTTAGGTGCATCTAAGGAAAATATTTAGCCAACAGTCTGTACACAAACTTTAGCAGGGGTTTTTCCTTTAATATAGTAAAGTTGTGTCACAATCATGGCTGAATAGGAAATGCAGATAACTGCTGTTCCCTAGAATGTTCCACTTGCTCTCTTTAAATGTGTTTCTGTACTGTCTCAATATTGTGTTTTGAACTTATTTTGTGTATGAGTGCTGTTAACATGAAACCACTGGTTGTTAACCCGACCCCAGAAATTATGATCTGTTAACTGAATGCATCATGTGCCGATGTACAACAATCAATGCTCATACAACAGTCATGTGCAATTATTACTCTGATATGGCACTAAAATAAGCATTGCACTGCCATGTTATAATATTAATAATGGCTCCTTGAAACAGGTAAGGTTTTCCTGTATATGGGAGTGGCAACTCATTAAATAATGAAGATGCAAATGAGCAATGTGGATATGCAGATTGCCTTAAACGAGAGTGTCTAAATTATGGTTTGAAGTTTTCTTTCCAAGCTACATCAGAAAAACAATCTTCAGTGTTGACCAACCCTAGAATCACGGTGCCATTATATAGCATCACATCTCCAGTTTATTAGTACACAGTGTAACTGCACCTTTTACACATGTTTGTGAACAGGAACCAACCAAAGGAAGGAAGGAAGGAAGGAAGGAAGAAACCGGAAGTGAAAACCCAAAATGAACGCAAATATAGGTCGTGAAACCGTCCATCTCCGTACGCAGGCGCTAACTACCCCCTTGAGGGGGAGGGACTCCTTTTAGTCGCCTCTTACGACAGGCAGGAATACTTCGGGCCTATTCTAACCCCCGGACCTGCAGGGGGGAGTATTTATGTATGTATATTTAGATTTATTTCATACACAGGACAATGATTTTTCCTCTTACTATTAATAGAAGGTGGTCTAGCTATCCATACAGCAGAATCATCCTGCAATCAGCTTCAAACGCTGGTTCTCGAAATTGTCTCAATAGTGTTCTCCAGAAACAATGTCATCTTCCATTCATCGATTCCCATTTGAATTTCCAAAGCACATCTGTAATACTTGCATGTGTATTTGAACCTACGAATAACAAATCTAGAAGCCAGAGTGTGAATTGCCTCGATGTCTTGCTTTAATCCTACCTGGTGGGGATTCCAAACACTATCAGTACCAAAGAATGGGTCACAAATGAACAACATTTTCCTAAAATTATTCCAACAAACAAAAGTCGACTACTTGCCTTACACGGTTAACCCATTTCAAGACACTTAGCAGTGTTCCCTTAGACATTTACATGACCTGACTGTCAAGCAGGATACTAATAGTGCTGTATTCAAACTTTATGTATTTGTTATTGCTAATCATCTGCATTAACTGATTTTTTCACAACTAGAGCTAGCTGACATTCATCACATTAGCCAAAAATTCTGTCCAAGTCATATCATCCTAAAGTCACCTAATGGCAACACCTTCCTGTAAACCATAGTATCATCACTAAACAGGCACAGACTGCTGCTGACCCTATCCCTTTATGTATATAAAGAAAAATAAAGGTCCTGTCACACTTACCTCAGCAAATGTGTAAATAACATAATGGGTTCTTGACTAAATTTAAATTCTAATCTGGAACTGATAAATTCAATGGCAGAAAGTGACAATCTGTGCCAGACAGCCTGGTTTTCCCACTTCCCGAGTGATCACCTTAAATGCTTCAGCTGTCTGAGCACACTTCACATCCAACCCTAATTCCTGACTTGTCACACACTACAGATTGGTCCCTCATTACTTGCTGCTTCACGTTGATTCCCACAAGAGTTCAGATAAAGTGCATCTGCACCAAGTGTTCTTTTGGGGAGGGGGGTACAAAAGACGTGGGTATAAGAATTTGATTTTTATTTTTTGACGGAAAATAATTGTTTGGATTTCTCTTTGATTTTATATATGTTTGTTGAGTTTTGGATGACAGTCTTAATTTACTTTGATATAATTAACTACACAAGTAATTTTCACAGGTTCCATGAGTACTTGTTCAGCTACAACAACATATTGCAGGGACTGTTTGCTCTAGATGGCGGGTGATTGATCTGCAGTGAATATCCTGCTGAATTGGTTGGCCCAAATGGTTGTTATGGTATCACTTCCTGTTTGCCATATAATGTATGGTATTCACTCATGCTTCGTAAGGCGCATTACGTGTTTCACTGCATATATTTGGGCTTGTTACTCATTGAGTTGTGTTTCTCTCTTTGATATTACTCCACCAAAGCAAATATTTAAGAGAAACCTGAGGAAACCTCCCGTTTTCGGTATTTGCTGTCTTAAGGACGTACTGCCTGATCGTCGCATTGGTCGCTTTTCTCTCCCAAACGTGTACATTTATCGCCTGCTAACTTCTGTCGCGTGCTGCGGAATGCGGAGACACTACAAGCAACACAGTAGAACATAGTAGAAGCTACTAAGTTGATGCAATCGGAAAGTAGGAAGTAGCACAATTCAAGTTTCTGTTATCGATTATTCAATAATTGGCCGGGTTTGGTGCCTTCGTTCATGCAACTCTTAACGTCCTCGCTCATGTCCGAGGTCTGGCAGCCATGTTGCGAAAGAAAATGTGAAAAGTGTTAATATGTAGTAAAAACCTAAGAAATCCTCCCGTTTTCGTCATTTGCTATCTAATAGATGTAATGCCAGAGCGTCACATTGGTCGCGTTTCTCTCTCAAACGTGTAAATTTATTTTGTATATTGTAACAAATAAGCTCTGACATTAAGTCATGAGCGTCGTCTTCAGAATTAGACTAACTGTACTAAAACATTAGGTATATAGTACATTAATCAAATTAAAGTTTGTACTGACTCGAAAAGATGCAGTACTGACAAGTAACATATTAAAAAAGATTTAAGCCGGAAAGCCGACGTCATGAACACTTGTTAGATGGCGAGCCGCTAAGGGCTGCTCGTACTGTGAACAACGGATGCAACGATACTGAGGTGCCCACTTTAGAAAGTGTGGGCAAGTACACGTGGTGTTGCTACAAGCGCCTTCTAGTAGGCGCAGAAACCACTAGGCTACTGTACATTCAAAATTAGACACATGAAATTGTGATAGAGCTGATTCAGGCGTAAAGTAAGAATTAATAATAGGATGTAGTTACATATTTATCTACTTTAAATAGGTATACATTTTTAACGTAAAAACGGTAGTTATGACATACAAGAAAACAGCAAAGATGTGACAGGAAAAAAACATTTCGGTAAACTGCATGAGGAAGTCTGACTCAAAGATCAAGCAATCGCTTTAAACAGTCAAAAAAGTTTTTATTTCGCTGCTGCAGCTGTTCGTTGAGAATGAAGCCATCATAACGAGTGAGATGTTTGAAAATCTCCAATTCCTATAAGTCATCTAACCTACGGCCCTCCTTTTCCGTATGCAGAATATGGTAATCGCCTATGGCTTTAGGCACGTGTCAAGTAATTAAGGGATGATCGGCAAAGGATGAATTTAGGGGCTTGGTGCCGTTCTTTCTCAAAAGATGTTCTTTATATCTGATGGTGAAAGGACGCAGGGGTTGCCCTATACAATAGGAGGAGCAGGTATTGCAGATCTTATAAAGGCCAGAACTTTCTGTAGGGGAGCGAATGGATCTCAAATGATGTTATGAAGTATCTCTTTGGATTATTATTATCAGAGAAGGCAACATTGCAGTTGTATTTGTTGAGAAGCATGCGCTGAATGATTGGGAGTGGGTCCTATGTAAGAGATAGAAAAACGTGCTTTTGGGTTAGTTTCAGTGCATGAGGTGTTGAGCGTGGTAGTTCTTACAGTTTTCTTTTTTAGGATATCGTCCACTATGTTAGGCGTGTATTCATTATTGACAGCTATGGTATTAAGTAAATTAATCTACTCATTAAACTTTTCTGTTGAAGATGGTATGGAGGTGGCTCGGTGGACGGGAGAGTGAAAAAAGGCCATTTTTTGAGACTGTGGATGAAAAGAGGAAGAATATTGAAAGTGAATATTGAAAGTGATACTGTCTTCTATTGTAAGCGTCAAGTCTAAATAATTTAATTGGCGGTTATCGCTTTCGAGTTCAATAGTGAAAGAAATTTTTTCATGGAGGTAGTAAATATATGAGGTAGTAAATATATGATCATTTCTATCGGCGGGTCTGTTATATGTGACTAGAATATCATCAACGTATCTTGTGTAACCTCCCCCCATGAACCATGGACCTTGCCGTTGGAGGGGAGGCTTGCGTGCCTCAGCGATACAGATAGCCGTACCGTAGGTGCAACCACAACTGAGGGGTATCTATTGAGAGGCCAGACAAACGTGTGGTTCCTGAAGAGGGGCAGCAGCCTTTTCAATAGATGCAAGTGCAACAGTCTGGATGATGGACTGACCTGGCCTTGTAACAATAACCAAAACAGCCTTGCTGTGCTGGTACTGTGAACGACTGAAAGCAAGGGGAAACTATGGTCATAATTTTTCCCGAGGGCATGCAGCTTTAGTGTATTATTAAATGATCGCGTCCTCTTTGGTAAAATATTGCGGAGGTAAAATAGTCCCCCATTCGGATCTCCAGGCGGGGACTACTCAAGAGGATGTCGTTATCAGGAGAAAGAAAACAGGCGTTCTACGGATTGAAGCGTGGAATGTCAGATCACTCAATCGGGCGGGTAGGTTAGAAAATTTAAAAAGGGAAATGGATAGGTTCAAGTTAGATATAGTGGGAATTGGTGAAGTTCGGTGTCAGGAGGAACAAGGCTTCTGGTCACGTGACTACAGGGTTATAAACAAAATCAAATAGGGGTAATGCAGGAGTAGGTTTAATAATGAATAGGAAAATAGGAATGCGGGTAAGCTACCACAAACAGCATAGTGAACGTATTATTGTGGCCAAGATAGATATGAAGCCAAGACCTATTACAGTAGTACAAGTTTATATGCCAACTAGCTCTGCAGATGAAGAAATTGAAGAAATGTATGATGAAATAAGACATTCAGATAGTGAAGGGTGACGAAAATTTAATAGTCATGGGTGACTGGAATTCAGTAGTAGGAAAAGGGAGAGAAGGGAACGTAGTAGGTGAATATGGATTGGGTGGAGAGAAATTAAAGAGGAAGCCGCGTGGTAGAATTTTGCACAGAGCACAACTTAATCATAGCTAACACTTGGTTTAACAATCATGGAAGAAGGTTGTATACATGGAAGAACCCTGGAGATACTAAAAGGTATCAGATTATATAGTGGTAAGACAGATTTAGGAACCAGGTTTTAAATTGTAAGACACTTCCAGGGTCAGATGTAGACTGACCACAATCTATTGGTTATGACCTGTAGGTTAAAACTGAAGAAACTGCAAAAAGGTGGGAATTTAAGGACATGGGACCTGGATAAACAAAGAACATGATGTTGTACAGAGTTTCAGGGAGAGCATAAGGGAACAACTGACAGGAATGTGTGAAAGAAATACAGTAGAAGAAAAACAGGTAGCTCTGAGGGATGAAGTAGTGAAGGCAGCAGAGGATAAAGTAGGTAAAAAGACGATGGCTGCTAGAAATCCTTGGGTAACAGAAGAAATATTGAATTTAATTGATGAAAGGAGAAAATATAAAAATGCAATAAATGAAGCAGGCAAAAAGGAATACAAACTTCTCAAAAATGAGATCGACAGGAACTGCAAAATGGCTAAGCATGGATGGCTGGAGGACAAATGTAAGGATGTAGAGGCTTATCTCACTAGTGGCTACATAGATACTGCCTACAGGAAAATTAAAGAGACCTTTGGAGATAAGAGAACCACTTGTATGAACATCATGAGCTCAGATGGAAACCCAGTTCTAAGCAAAGAAGGGAAAGCAGAAAGGTGGAATGAGTATATAGAGGGGTCTATACAAGGGCGATGTACTTGAGGACAATATTATGGAAATGGAGGAGGATGTGGATGTGGATGAGATGGTAGATGCGATACTGCGTGAAGAGTTTGACAGAGCATTGGAAGACCTGACTCGAAACAAATCCCCCAGCGTAGACAACATTCCATTGAAACTACTAACGGCCTTGGGAGAGCCAGTCCAGACGAAACTCTACCATCTGGTGAGCAAGATGTATGAAACAGGCGAAATACCCTCAGACTTCAAGAAGAACATCATAATTCCAATCCCAAAGAAAGCAGGTGTTGACAGATGTGAAAATTACTGGACTATCAGTTTAATAAGTCACAGCTGCAAAATATTAATACGAATTCTTTACAGACGAATGGAAAAACTAGTAGAAGCCGACCTCAGGGAAGATCAGTTTGGATTCCATAGAAGTACTGGAACACGTGAGGCAATACTGACCTTACAACTTATCTTAGAAGAAAGATTAAGGAAAGGCAAACATAGGTTTCTAGCATTTGTAGATCTAGAGAAAGCTTTTGACAATGTAGATGGGAATAATCTCTTTCAAATTCTAAAGGTGGCTGAGGTAAAATACGTACAAGGAGCGAAAGGCTATTTACAATTTCTACAGAAACCAGATGGCAGTTATAAGAGTCGAGGGACATGAAAGGGAAGCAGTGGTTGGGAAGAGAGAGAGACACAGGGTTGTAACCTGTCCCCGATGTTATTCAATCTGTATATTGAGCAAGCAGTAAAGGAAATAAAAGAAAAATTCGGAGTAGGTATTAAAATCCAGAGAGAAGAAATAAAAAGTTTGAGGTTCACCGATGACATTGTAATCCTCTCAGACAGCAAATGACATGGAAGAGCAGTTGAACGGAATGGACAGTGTCTTGAAAGGAGGTATAAGATGAACATCAACAAAAGCAAAACGAGGATAATGGAATGTAGTCAAATTAAGTCGGGTGATGCCAAGGGAATTAGATTAGGAAATGAGACACTTAAAGTAGTGAAGGAGTTTTGCTATTTGGGGAGCAAACTAACTGATGATGGTCGAAGTAGAGAGGATATAAAATTTAGACTGGCAATGACAAGGAAAGCGTTTCTCAAGAAGAGAAATTTGTTAACATCGAATATAGATTTAAGTGTCAGGAAGTCGTTTATGAAAGTATTTGTTTGGAGTATAGCCATGTATGGAAGTGAAACATGGACAATAAATAGTATGGACAAGAAGAGAATAGAAGCTTTCGAAATGTGGTGCTACAGAAAAGTGCTGAAGATTAGATGGGTAGATCACATAACTAACGAGGAGGTATTGAATAGATTTGAGAGAAGAGAAGTTTGTGGCACAACTTGACGAGAAGAAGGGATCGGTTGGTAGGACATGTTCTGAGGCATCAAGGGATCACCAATTTAGTACTGGAGGGCAGGGTGGAGGGATAAAGTAGTGGAGGGAGACCGAGAGATGAATACACTAAGCAGATTCAGAAGGATGTAGGTTGCAGTAGGTACTGGGAGATGAAGAGGCTTGCACAGGATAGAGTGGCATGGAGAGCTTCATCAAACCAGTCTTAGGACTGAAGACCACAACAACAACTTGTTTAAGAAAAGATACCTAGTGAAGAGACTTTTCAGTCCTGAGACTGATTTGATGCAGCTTTCCATGCTACTCTATCCTGTGCAAGCTGCTTCATCTCCCAGTACCTACTGCAACCTACATCCTTCTGAATCTGCTTAGTGTATTGATCTCTTTGTCTCCCTCTACGATTTTTACCCTCTATGCTGCTGAGACACGGTTAAACAGCTTCGTTTCCAAGAAATTGGCAAATATGTCGGCGAGGTTGCGGACTAAAGTGTTGCCCATAGCGAACCCATCAGACCGCTGGCACAGTTGTCCGTTGAATTCAATGTAGTTGTACTTGACAACGACATTAATGAGATCCATAAAATCAGTAACCTGTTTATCTGATAGATCTTTTTTAAATTGAATTTAGTTTTCTTCCACAATGATGAGCGTCTTACGTACCGGGTCTTTGGTATAAAGATTTTTAATATCTAAGGAAAAAAGCTTGATGTCTGAACTGCATACTAAGTTTTTAATATTTTGGACCAAAACGTGATTGTTAGGAACGGAATAATTATTTTCGAAAACATGGATTTTTCAAAGTTTCGTGAAGAAACCGGGCCAAATCGTGATATGCGCCATTCATATTAGTGGAGATTGGACGTATTGGATGATTAGGTTTATGAATTTCGAATTGTGACCGAAGCTTAGGGTGCTGAGGGTTCATATTGATGAGTAGATTCTATTTGAAAGGTTTTATAAGAATTTTGCATTGTTAATGGCTGACCTTACTTTCTGTAATTTACACGGATCATCATGCAGCTCCGATATGTTGTTCTTACTGAAGAAAGTTTCAGCTTTAGAAATATATTCAGAAATATAAGCAATGAATAGACAACAACCTTTATCGGATTTAGTTATTAAAGCATTTGCTGTTTTAAGTTTATTATTAACGGAAGTTACTAAAATTCTGTCTTGATGCATAGCATTAGACAAAGTAGTTGCATTTTTCTCTAGCATGCGGGTTACATCATTCACAATTGTGAATTGAGAAGCATTATCTATCTTATTATAATCGAGACCGATTTTTAAATCAACAAGCATATTTTCTCACATTTCTGTCTGACAGGTTAGATCAGACATTGTATTTTAGTCCTCTTCCTAACAGGACTTTTTCATTCTCAGTAGAGACAATGTTGGTTTTATTTACAATTCGTACATGAAAGACGTTACTGCTTTTTTGAAATGTATTCTGAGGGAATTTTCATTAGAAAGCAGACAAAAAAGACTGCTGAACTTCATCCCGTGTTTCTGCATTCTACCTATATTACAAATCTCTAGATATTCGTTAATTTGAGTCCACATGTCAATATTAAAATTATAGTTAACACGATAAGTGTTTTTAATATTTAAGTACAAATGGTATGCTTCTTTAAGACGGTCTTCAGCGTTAAGCTCTTTCAGCCTATTACAAATATTCTTAATGATACGTCTAAAGGACTGGATTTTTCATACATACAGAAAAATTGATGTAGGCTTTTGTATGTCGGGACAAGCCCCATTTTTTCACACTGCTTGTTAAAATAGCCATGCTAATATTTAAAATTTTCTTTCTTAATTCGTCGTATTTAGAAGCAGCGTTAAAGACCTGTGCAGGTAAGAAATATAAAACTTTGAACACAACTGTTAAGGTTCAGTGACCGTGTCAGAATTATATTTTCTGAAATAAACCCTCGGTCACAAATATTAAGTCAAAATTGACCTGGTTTCGATGCTACTATGAGCGTCGCCAGCAGAATTAGATTAACTGTACTAAAACATTAGGTGTACTGTACACAAATCAGATTAAAGTTTGCACTAAATCGAATTGATACAGTACTTACATGTCACACAATAAAAAAGATCTAAGCCGGAAAGCCGACTTCATAAACACTTGTGAGATGGGGAGCCGCTAAGGGCTGCTCGTACTGTGAACAACGGATGCAACGATACTGAGGTGCCCACTATAGAAAGTGTGGGCAAGTAAACATGGTATTGCTACGAGCGCCATCTAGTAGGCGCAGAAACAACTAGGCTACTGTACATTCAAAATTAGACACATGAAATTATGATAGAGCTGATTCAGGCGTAAAGTAAGAATTAATAATAGGATGTAGTTACATATTTATCTACTTTAAATAGGTATACATTTTTAACGTAAAAACGGTAGTTATGACATACAAGAAAACAGCAAAGATGTGACAGGAAAAAAACATTTCGGTAAACTGCATGAGGAAGTCTGACTCAAAGATCAAGCAATCGCTTTAAACAGTCAAAAAAGTTTTTATTTCGCAGCTGCAGCTGTTCGTTGAGATTGAGGCCATCATAACGATTGAGATGTTTGAAAATCTCCAATTCCTATAAGACATCTAACCTACGGCCCTCCTTTTCCGTATGCAGAATATTGTTATCGCCTATGGCTTTAGGCACGTGTCAAGTAATTAAGAGATGTTCGCAAAGGATGAATTTGGGGGCTTGGTGCCGTTCTTTCTCAAAAAATGTTCTTTATATCTGATGGTGAAAGGATGTAGGGGTTGCCCTATACAATAGGAGGAACAGGTATCGCAGATGATTTTATAAACGACAGAACTTTCTGTAGGAGAGCGAAAGGATCTCAAATTACGAATGTATTATCTCTTTAGATTATTGTTAGTAGAGAAGGCAACATTGCAGTTGTATTTGTTGCGAAGCATGCGCTGAATGATGGGGAGTGGGTCCTATGAAAGAAATAGAAAAACGTGTTTTTGGGTTAATTTCAGTGCATGAGGTGTTGAGCGTGGTAGTTGTTGCAGCTTTCTTTCTTAGGATATCGTCCACTATGTTAGGCGTGTATTCATTATTGACTGCTATGGTATTAAGTAAATTAATCTCCTCATTCAACTTTTCGGTTGAAATTGGTATGGAGGAGGCTCGGTGGACGGAAGAGTGAAAAAAGGCCATTTTTTGAGACTGCTAAACTATGTCGTGTGCTGCGGAACGTAACGACACTATAAGCAACACAGAAGAAGCTTCTAGGTTGATGTAATTGGCCAGTAAGAAGCAGTACTATTCAAGTTTTAGTTATAGATTATTGACTTATTAGCCAGCCCTGATGCCTTAGGCATGGGTGACGACCTTAAGATTTTGCATGAAAGAAGGACTAGCAGCTGCGTTGCACGGGAGAATGTGAAAAGTGTTCATATGTGGTAAAAACGTGAGAAATCCGACCGTTTTCGTCGATTTCTATCGAATCGACTTAAAACCAGATCGTCACATTGGCCGCTCTTCCGTTTGAGACGGTTACATTTATCGCCTGCAAGGCTATGTCGCGTGCTGCGCTATGCGGAGACACTAAAAGCACCATAGTAGAACACAGAAGAAGATTCTAAGTTGATGTAATAGCCAGTAAGAAGTAGTACAATTCAAGTTTTAGTTTTATATTATTGACTTCTTAGCCGGCTTTGGAGCCTTGGACAGGAGCTAAGTCCTTAAGATTTTGCATGAAAGGAGAACTAGCAGCAGCTTTGCACGGGAGAATGTGAAAAGCGTTCATAGGTAGTAAAAACCTGAGAAATCCGTCCGTTTTCGTCATTTGTTATCGCATCGACTTAAAGCCAGATCGTCACATTGGCCTCTCTTCTCTCTCAAACGGTTGCAGTTACCGTCTGCAAAGCTATGCGCGTGCTGCGGTATGCGGAGACACTAAAAGCACGATAGTTAAACACAGATGAAGCTTCTAAGTTGATGTATAAGCCAGTAAGAAGCAGTACAATTCAAGATTTAGTTATCGAACAATGACTTTTTACACGGCTTTTGGGCCTTGGACATGAGCTAGGACCTTAAGATTTTGCATGAAAGGAGGACTAGCAGACGTGTTGCACGGGAGAATGTGAAAAGTGTTCATATGTAGTAAAAACCTGAGAAATCAGTCCGTTTTCGTCATTTGTTATCGATTTGACTTAAAGCCAGATAGTCACATTGGCCGCTCTTCTCTCTGAAACGGCTACATTTATCGTCCGCAAGGCTATGGCGCGAGCTGCGGTATGCGGAGACACTAAAAGAACCATAGTAGAACACAGAAGAAGCTTTTAAGTTGAAGTAATAGCCAGTGAGAAGCAGTAAGATTAAAGTTTTTGTTATCGATTATTGACTTTTTACACTTCTTTGGTGCATTGGACATGAGCTAGGACCTTACGATTTTGCATGAAAGAGGGACTAGAAGCCGCGTTGCACGGGACAATGTTAAAAGTGTTCATATGTAGTAAAAACGTGATAAATCCGTCCGCTTTCGTCATTTTTTATCGAATCGACTTAAAGCCAGATCGTTAATTTGGCCGCTCTTCTCTCTGAAACGGTTACATTTATCGTCTGCAATGCTAGGTCGCGTGTTGCGGTATGCGGAGACACTAAAAGCGCGATAGTAGAAAACAGGAGAAGCTTCTAAGTTGATGTAACAGCCAGTAAGAAGCAGTACAATTCAAGTTTTAGCTATCGATTTTTGACTTTTTACACTTCTTTGGTGCCTTCGACATGAGCTAGGACCTTAAGATTATGCATGAAAGGAGGACTATCAGCAGCGTTGCACGGAAGAATGTAAAAAGTGTTCATATGTAGTAAGAACCTGAGAAATCCGTCCGTTTTCCTCATTTGTTATCGAATCGACTTAAAGGCAGATCGTCACATTGGCCTCTCTTCTCTCTCAAAACGGTTGCAGTTACCGTCTGCAAAGCTATGCGCGTGCTGCGGTATGCGGAGACACTAAAAGCACCATAGTAGAACACAGAAGAAGCTTCTAAGTTGATGTAATAGCCAGTAAAAAGCAGTACAATTCAAGATTTAGTTATCGAACAATGACTTTTTACACGGCTTTTGGGCCTTGGACATGAGCTAGGACCTTAAGATTTTGCATGAAAGGAGGACTAGCAGCCGCGTTGCACGGGAGATTGTGAAAAGTGTTCATATGTAGTAAAAACCTGAGAAATCCGTCCATTTTCGTCATTATTTATCGAATCGACTTAAAACCAGATCGTCTCATTGGCCGCTCTTCTCTCTGAAACGGCTACATTTATCGTCCGCAAGGTTATGGCGCGAGTTGCGGTATGCGGAGACACTAAAAGCACCATAGTAGAACACAGAAGAAGCTTCTAAATTGATGTAATAGCCAGTAAGAAGCAGTACCACTCAAGATTTAGTTATCGATTATTGACTTTTTACCCTTCTTTGGTGCATCGGACATGAGCTAGGATCTTACGATTTTGCATGAAAGGAGGACTAGCAGCCGCGTTGCACGGGAGAATGTGAAAAGTGTTCATATGTAGCAAAAACCTGAGAAATCCGTCCGTTTTCGTCATTTGTTATCGAATCGAATTAAAGCCAGATCGTCTCATTGGCCGCTCCTCTCTATGAAACGGTTACATTTATCGTGTGCAAAGCTATGTCGCGTGCTAGGGTATGCGGAGACACTAGAAGCACCATAGTTAAACACAGATGAAGTTTCTTTGTTGATATAATATTAATTAAGAAATAGTACAATTCAAGTTTTTGTTAGAGATTATTGACATTTTACACTTCTTTGGTGCCTTGGACACGAGCTAGTACCTTAAGATTTTGCATGAAAGGAGGACTGGCAGCCGCGTGTCACGGCAGAATGTGAAAAAGGTTCATAAGTAGTAAAAACCTCAGAAATTCGTCCGTTTTCGCCATTTGTTATCGTGTCGACTTAAAGCCAAATCGTCACATTGGCCGCTCTTCTCTCTGAAACGGTTACAATTATCGTCTGCAAAGCTATGTCGCGTGGTGCGTTATGGGGAGACACTAAAAGCACCATAGTAGAACACAGAAGAAGCTTCTAAGTTGATGTAATAGCCTGTTAGAAATAGTACAATTCAAGTTTTAGTTACTGAATATTGACTTTCTACACGGCTTTGGGGACTTGGACATGAGCTAGGACCTTAAGATTTTGCATGAAAGGAGGACTAGCAGCAGCGTTGCACAGGAGAATGTGAAAAGTGTTCATATGTAGTAAAACCCTGAGAAATCCGTCCGTTTTCGTCATTTGTTGTCGAATCGACTTTAAGCCAGATCGTCACATTGGCCTGTCTTCTCTCTCAAACGGTTGCAGTTACCGTCTGCAAAGCTATGCGCGTGCTGCGGTATGCGGAGACACTAAAAGCACGATAGTTAAACACAGATGAAGCTTCTAAGTTGATGTAATAGCCTGTAAGAAGCAGTACAATTCAAGATTTATTTATCGAACAATGACTTTTTACACGGCTTTTGGGCATTGGACATGAGCTAGGACCTTAAGATTTTGCATGAAAGGAGGACTAGCAGCCACGTTGCACGGGAGATTGTGAAAAGTGTTCATATGTAGTAAAAACCTGAGAAGTCCGTCCTTTTTCGTCAATATTTATCGAATCGATTTAAAACCAGATCGTCTCATTGGCTGCTCTTCCCTCTGAAACGGCTACATTTATCGTCCGCAAGGCTATGGCGCGAGTTGCGGCATGCGGAGACACTAAAAGAACCATAGTAGAACACAGAAGATGCTTCTAAATTGATGTAATAGCCAGTAAGAAGCAGTACCACTCAAGATTTAGTTATCGATTATTGACTTTTTACCCTTCTTTGGTGCTTTGGACATGAGCTAGGACCTTAAGATATTGCAAGAAATTAGGACTAGCAGCCGCGTTGCACGGGAGAATGTGAAAAGTGTTCATATGTAGTAAAAACCTGAGAAATTCTTCAGTTTTCGTCATTTGTTATCGAATTGACTTAAAGCCAGATCGTCAATTTGGCGCTCTTCTCTCTAAAACGGTTAAATTTATCGTCTGCAAAGCTATGTCACGTGCTGCGTTATGCGGAGACAATAGAAGCACCATAGTAGAACACAGAAGAAGCTTCTAAGTTGATGTAATAGCTAGTAAGAAGCAGTACAGTTCAAGTTTTGGTTATTGAATATTGACTTTTTTCCTTTCTTTGGTGCCTTGGACATGAGCTAGGACCTTAAGATTTTGCATGAAAAGAGGACTAGCAGCCGCGTAGCACGGGAGAATGTGAAAAGTGTTCACATGTAGCAAAAACCTGAGAAATCCGTCCGTTTTCGTCATTTGTTATCGCATCGACTTAAAGTCAGATCGTCACATTGGCCTCTCTTCTCTCTCAAACGGTTACATTTATCGTTTGCAAAGCTATGTCGCGTGCTGCTGTATGCGGAGACAATAAAAGCATCATAGCAGAAAACCGAAGAAGCTTCTATGTTCATGTAATAGCCAGTAAGAAGCAGTAAAATTCAAGTTTTAGTTATTGAATATTGACTTTTTACCCTTCTTTGGTGCTTTGGACATGAGCTAGGACCTTAATATTTTGCATGAAGGGAGGACTAGCAGCCGTGTTGCACGGGAGATTGTGAAAAGTAATCATATGTAGTAAAATCCTGAGAAATCCGTCCGTTTTCGTCATTTTCTAACGAATCGACTTAAAGCCAGATCGTCACATTGGCCGCTCTTCTCTCTGAAACGGTTACATTTATCGTCTGCAAGGCTATGTCGCGTGTTGCGGTATGCGGAGACACTAAAAGCACCATAGTAGAACACAGAAGAAGCTTCTAAGTTGATGTAATAGCCAGTAAGAAGGAGTACAATTCAAGTTTTAGTTATCGATTATTGACTTTTTACACTTAATTGATGCTTTGGACATGAGCTAGGACCTTAAGATTGTGCATCAAAGGAGGACTAGCAGCCGCGTTGCACGGGAGAATGTAAAAAGTGTTCATATGTAGTAAGAACCCTAGAAATGCATCCGTTTTCGTCATTTGTTATCGAATCGACGTAAAGCTAGATCCTTACATTGGCTACTCTTCTCTCTGAAATGGTTACATTTACCGTCTGCAAAGCTATGTCACGTGCTGCGGTATGCGGAGACACTAAAACGACCATAGTAGAACACAGAAGAAGGCTCTAAGTTGATGTAATAGCCAGTTCGAAGCAGTACAATTCAAGTTATAGTTTATGAATGTTGATATTTTACTCTTCTTTTGTGCCTTGGACATGAGCTAGGACCTTAAGATTTTGCATGAAAGGAGGACTGGCAGCCGCGTGTCACGGCAGAATGTGAAAAGGGTTCATATGTAGTAAAAAGCTCAGAAAATCGTCCGTTTTCGCCATTTGTTATCGTGTCGACTTAAAGCCAAATCGTCACATTGGCCGCTCTTCTCTCTGAAACGGTTACAATTATCGCCTGCAAAGCTATGTCGCGTGCTGCGGTTTGCGGAGACATTAAAATAACCATAGTAGAACACAGAAGAAGCTTCTAAGCTGATGTAATAGCCAGTTAGAAATAGTACAATTCAAGTTTTAGTTATCGAATATTGACTTTCTACACGGGTTTGTGGACTTGGACATGAGCTAGGACCTTAAGATTTTGCATGAAAGGAGGACTAGCAGCCGCGTTGCACGGGAGAATGTGAAAAGTGTTCATATATAGTAAAACCCTGAGAAATTCTTCCGTTTTCGTCATTTGTTATCGAATTGACTTAAAGCCAGATCGTCACATTGGCCGCTCTTCTCTCTGAAACGGTTACATTTATCGTCTGCAAAACTATGTCGCGCGCTGCGGTATGCAGAGACACTAAAAGAACCATAGTAGAACACAGAAGAAGCTTCTAAATTGATGTAATAGCCAGTAAGAAGCAGTACCACTCAAGATTTAGTTATCGATTATTGACTTTTTACCCTTCTTTGGTGCTTTGGACATGAGCTAGGACCTTAATATTTTGCTTGAAGGGAGGACTAGCCGCCGTGTTGCACGGGAGATTGTGAAAAGTAATCATATGTAGTAAAATCCTGAGAAATCCGTCCGTTTTCGTCATTTTCTAGCGAATCGACTTAAAGCCAGATCGTCACATTGGCCGCTCTTCTCTCTGAAACGGTTACATTTATCGTCTGCAAGGCTATGTCGCGCCCTGCGGTATGCAGAGACACTAAAAGAACCATAGTAGAACACAGAAGAAGCTTCTAAATTGATGTAATAGCCAGTAAGAAGCAGCACCACTCAGGATTTAGTTATCGATTATTGACTTTTTACCCTTCTTTGGTGCATCGGACATGAGCTAGGACCTTAAGAATTTGCATGAAAGGAGGACTAGCAGACGTGTTGCACGGGAGAATGTGAAAAGTGTTCATATGTAGTAAAAACCTGAGAAATCCGTCCGTTTTCGTCATTTGTTATCGAGTCGACTTAAAGCCAGATAGTCAAATTGGCCGCTCTTCTCTCTGAAACGGCTACATTTATCGTCCGCAAGGCTATGGCGCGAGCTGCGGTATGCGGAGACACTAAAAGAACCATAGTAGAACACAGAAGAAGCTTTTAAGTTGAAGTAATAGCCAGTAAGAAGCAGTACAAATCAAGTAATAGTTACCGAATATTGAATTTTTACCCTTCTTTGGTGCCTTGGACATGAGCTAGGACCTTAAGAATTTGCATGAAAGGAGGACTAGCAGACGTGTTGCACGGGAGAATGTAACAAGTGTTCATATGTAGTAACAACCTGAGAAATCCGTCCGTTTTCGTCATTTGTTATCGAATCGACTTAAAGCCAGATCGTCACATTGGCCTCTCTTCTCTCTCAAACGGTTGCAGTTACCGTCTGCAAAGCTATGCGCGTGCTGCGGTATGCGGAGACACTAAAAGCACGATAGTTAAACACAGATGAAGCTTCTAAGTTGATGTAATAGCCAGTAAGAAGCAGTACAATTCAAGATTTAGTTATCGCACAATGACTTTTTACACGGCTTTTCGGCCTTGGACATGAGCTACGACCTTAAGATTTTGCATGAAAGGAAGACTAGTAGCCGCGTTGCACGGGAGATCGTGAAAAGTGTTCATATGTAGTAAAAACCTGAGAAATCCGTCCATTTTCGTCAATATTTATCGAATCGACTTAAAACCAGATCGTCTCATTGGCCGCTCTTCTCTCTGAAACGGCTACATTTATCGTCCGCAAGGCTACCGCGCGAGTTGCGGCATGCGGAGACACTAAAAGCACCATAGTAGAACACAGAAGAAGCTTCTAAGTTGATGTAATAACCAGTAAGAAGGAGTACAATTCAAGTTTTAGTTATCGATTATTGAGTTTTTACACTTAATTGATGCTTTGGACATGAGTTAGGACCTTAAGATTGTGCATCAAAGGAGGACTAGCAGCCGCGTTGCACGGGAGAATGTAAAAAGTGTTCATATGTAGTAAGAACCCTAGAAATCCATCCGTTTTCGTCATTTGTTATCGAATCGACGTAAAGCTAGATCGTTACATTGGCCACTCTTCTCTCTGAAATGGTTACATTTACCGTCTGCAAAGCTATGTCACGTGCTGCGGTATGCGGAGACACTAAAACGACCATAGTTGAACACAGAAGAAGCCTCTAAGTTGATGTAAAAGACAGTAAGAAGCAGTACAATTCAAGTTATAGTTAATGAATGTTGACTTTTTACTCTTCTTTGGTGCCTTGGACATGAGCTAGGACCTTAATATTTTGCATGAAGGGAGGACTAGCAGCCGTGTTGCACGGGAGATTGTGAAAAGTAATCATATGTAGTAAAATCCTGAGAAATCCGACCGTTTTCGTCATTTTCTAACGAATCGACTTAAAGCCAGATCGTCACATTGGCCGCTCTTCTCTCTGAAACGGTTACATTTATCGTCTGCAAGGCTATGTCTTGTGCTGCGGTATGCAGAGACACTAAAAGCACCATAGTAGAACACAGAAGAAGCTTCTAAGTTGATGTAATAGCCAGTAAGAAGGAGTACAATTCAAGTTTTAGTTATCGATTATTGACTTTTTACACTTAATTGATGCTTTGGACATGAGCTAGGACCTTAAGATTGTGCATCAAAGGAGGACTAGCAGCCGCGTTGCACGGGAGAATGTGAAAAGTGTTCATATGTAGCAAAAACCTGAGAAATCCGTCCGTTTTCGTCATTATTTATCGAATCGACTTAAAACCAGATCGTCTCATTGGCCGGTCTTCTCTCTGAAACGGCTACATTTATCGTCCGCAAGGCTATGGCGCGAGCTGCGGTATGCGGAGACACTAAAAGAACCATAGTAGAACACAGAAGAAGCTTTTAAGTTGAAGTAATAGCCAGTAAGAAGCAGTAAGATTAAAGTTTTTGTTATCGATTATTGACTTTTTACACTTCTTTAGTGCATTGGACTTGAGCTAGGACCTTACGATTTTGCATGAAAGAGGGACTAGCAGCCGCGTTGCACGGGACAATATTAAAATTGTTCATATGTAGTAAAAACGTGATAAATCCGTCCGCTTTCGTCATTTTTTATCGAATCGACTTAAAGCCAGATCGTCAATTTGGCCGCTCTTCTCTCTGAAACGGTTACATTTATCGTCTGCAAAGCTATGTCGCGTGCTGCGGTATGCGGAGACACTAAAAGAATCATAGTAGAACACAGATGAAGCTCCTAAGTAGATGTAATAGCCAGTAAGAAGTAGTACAATTCAAGTTTTAGGTATCGATTACTGACTTTTTACCATTCTTTGTTCCCTTGGACAGGAGCTAGGACCTTTAGATTTTGCATGAAAGGAGGACTATCAGCAGCGTTGCACGGAAGAATGTAAAAAGTGTTCATATGTAGTAAGAACCTGAGATATCCGTCCGTTTTCGTCATTTGTTATCGAATCGACGTAAAGCTAGATCCTTACATTGGCCACTCTTCTCTCTGAAATGGTTACATTTACCGTCTGCAAAGCTATGTCACGTGCTGCGGTATGCGGAGACACTAAAACGACCATAGTAGAACATAGAAGAAGCCTCTAAGTTGATGTAATAGCCAGTAAGAAGCAGTACAATTCAAGTTATAGTTAATGAATGTTGACTTTTTACTCTTCTTTGGTGCCTTGGACATGAGCTAGGACCTTAAGATTTTGCACGAAAGGAGGACTATCAGCAGCGTTGCACGGAAGAATGTAAAAAGTGTTCATATGTAGTAAGAACCTCAGAAATTCGTCCATTTTGGCCATTTGTTATCGTGTCGACTTAAAGCCAAATCGTCACATTGGCCGCTCTTCTCTCTGAAACGGCTACATTTATCGTCCGCAAGAATATGGCGCGAGCTGCGGTATACGGAGACACTAAAAGAACCATAGTAGAACACAGAAGAAGCTTTTAAGTTGAAGTAATAGCCACTAAGAAGCAGTAAGATTAAAGTTTTTGTTATCGATTATTGACTTTTTACACTTCTTTGGTGCATTGGACATGAGCTAGGACCTTACGATTTTTCATGAAAGAGTTACTAGAAATCGCGTTGCACGGGACAATGTTAAAAGTGTTCATATGTAGTAAAAACGTGATAAATCCGTCCGCTTTCGTCAATTTTTATCGAATCAACTTAAATTCAGATCGTAACGTTGGCCGCTCTTCTCTCTGAAACGGTTACATTTATCGTCTGCAATGCTAGGTCGCGTGTTGCGGTATGCGGAGACACTAAAAGCACCATAGTAGAACACAGAAGAAGCTTCTAAATTGATGTAATAGCCAGTAAGAAGCAGCACCACTCAAGATTTAGTTATCGATTATTGACTTTTTACCCTTCTTTGGTGCATCGGACATGAGCTAGGATCTTACGATTTTGCATGCAAGGAGGACTAGCAGCCGCGTTGCACGGGAGAATGTGAAAAGTGTTCATATGTAGCAAAAACCTGAGAAATCCGTCCGTTTTCGTCATTATTTATCGAATCGACTTAAAACTAGATCGTCTCATTGGCCGCTCTTCTCTCTGAAACGGCTACATTTATCGTCGGCAAGGCTATGGCGCGAGCTGCGGTATGCGGAGACACTAAAAGAACCATAGTAGAACACAGAAGAAGCTTTTAAGTTGAAGTAATAGCCAGTAAGAAGCAGTAAGATTAAAGTTTTTGTTATCGATTTTTGACTTTTTACACTTCTTTGGTGCCTTGAACATGAGCTAGGACCTTAAGATTTTGCATGAAAGGAGGACTATCAGCAGCGTTGCACGGAATAATGTAAAAAGTGTTCATATGTAGTAAGAACCTGAGAAATCCGTCCGTTTTCGTCATTTGTTATCGAATCGACTTAAAGGCAGATCGTCACATTGGCCTCTCTTCTCTCTCAAACGGTTGCAGTTACCGTCTAAAAAGCTATGCGTGTTCTGCGGTATGCGGAGAGACTAAAAGCGTCTTAGTTAAACACAGATGAAGCTTCTATATTTGTATAATAACCAGTAAGATGTAGTAGAATTAAAGTTTTAGTTACCCATTCTTGACTTTTCAGCCGGCTTTGGTGCCTTGGACATGAGCTAGGACCTTAAGGTTATGCATGAATAGAGGACTAGCAGCCACGTAGCGTGGGCGAATGCGAAAAGTGTACATATGTAGTAAAACCCTGAGAAATCCGTCCGTTTTCGTCATTTGTTGTCGAATTGACTTAAAGCCAGATCGTCACATTGGCCTCTCTTCTCTCTCAAACGGTTGCAGTTACCGTCTGCAAAGTTATGCGCGAGCTGCGGTATGCGGAGACACTAAAAGCACGATAGTTAAATACAGATGAAGCTTCTAAGTTGATGTAATAGCCAGTAAGAAGCAGTACAATTCAAGATTTAGTTATCGCACAATGACTTTTTACACGGCTTTTGGGCCTTGGACATGAGCTAGGACCTTAAGATTTTGCATGAAAGGAGGACTAGCAGCCGCGTTGCACGGGAGATTGTGAAAAGTGTTCATATGTAGTAAAAGCCTGAGAAATCCGTCCTTTTCGTCAATATTTATCGAATCGACTTAAAACCAGATCGTCTCATTGGCCGCTCTTCTCTCTGAAACGGCTACATTTATCGTCCGCAAGGCTATGGCGCCAGTTGCGGCATGCGGAGACACTAAAAGAACCATAGTAGAACACAGAAGAAGCTTCTAAGTTGATGTAATATCCAGTAAGAAGGAGTACAATTCAAGTTTTAGTTATCGATTATTGACTTTTTACACTTAATTGATGCTTTGGACATGAGCTAGGACCTTAAGATTGTGCATCAAAGGAGGACTAGCAGCCGCGTTGCACGGGAGAATGTAAAAAGTGTTCATATGTTGTAAGAACCCTAGAAATCCATCCGTTTTCGTCATTTGTTATCGAATCGACGTGAAGCTAGATCGTTACATTGGCCACTCTTCTCTCTGAAATGGTTACATTTACCGTCTGCAAAGCTATGTCACGTGCTGCGGTATGCGGAGACACTAAAACGACCATAGTAGAACACAGAGGAAGCCTCTAAGTTGATGTAATAGCCAGTAAGACGCAGTACAATTCAAGTTATAGTTAATGAATGTTGACTTTTTACTCTTCTTTGGTGCCTTGGACATGAGCTAGGACCTTAAGATTTTGCATGAAAGGAGGACTATCAGCAGCGTTGCACGGAAGAATGTAAAAAGTGTTCATATGTAGTAAGAACCTGAGAAATCCGTCCGTTTTCCTCATTTGTTATCGAATCGACTTAAAGGCAGATCGTCACATTGGCCTCTCTTCTCTCTCAAACGGTTGCAGTTACCGTCTAACAAGCTATGCGTGTGCTGCGGTATGCGGAGAGACTAAAAGCGTCTTAGTTAAACACAGATGAAGCTTCTATATTTATATCATAACCAGTAAGAAGTGGTAGAATTAAAGTTTTTGTTACCCATTCTCGAATTCTCTGCCGGCTTTGGTGCCTTGGCCATGAGCTAGGACCTTACGAATTTGCATGAAAGGGCGACTAGCAGCCGCGTTGCACGGGAGAATGTGAAAAGTGTTCATATGTAGCTAAAACCTGAGAAATCCGTACGTTTTCGTCATTTGTTATCGAATCAACTTAAATTCAGATCGTAACGTTGGTCGCTCTTCTCTCTGAAACGGTTACATTTATCGTCTGCAAATCTATGTCACGTGCTGCGGTATGCGGAGACAATAAAAGAACCATAGTAGAACACAGAAGAAGTTTCTAAGTCGATGTAATGGCCAGTAAGAAATAGTACAATTCAAGTTTTAGTTATCGAATATTGACTTTCTACACGGCTTTGGGGACTTGGACATGAGCTAGGACCTTAAGATTTTGCATGAAAGGAAGACAAGCAGCCGCGTTGCACATGAGAATGTGAGAAGTGTTCATATGTAGTAAAAACCTGAAAAATCCGTCCGTTTTCGTCATTCGTTATCGAATCGACTTAAAGCCATATCGTCACATTGGCCGCTCTTCTCTTTGGACCGGTTACATTTATCGCCTGCAGAGCTATGTCGCGTGCTGCGGTATGCGGAGACACTAAAAGCATCATAGTTAAACACAGATAAAGCTTCTAAGTTGATTTAATAGCTAGTAAGTAGGAGTACAACTGAAGTTTTGGTTATCGATTATTGACTTTTTACCCTTCTTTGGCGCCTTGGACTTGAGCTAGGACCTTAGAATTTTGCATGAAAGAAGAACTAGTAGCCGCGTTGCACGGGAGAATGAGAAAAGTGTTCATATGTATTAAAAACCTGAGAAATCCGTCCGTTTTCGTCATTTGTTATCGAATCAACTTAAAGGCAGATCGTTACATTGGTCGCTCTTCCCTCTGAAACGGTTACATTTATCGTCTGCAAAGCTATGCCGCGTGCTGCGGTATGCGGAGACACTAAAAGCACCATAGTAGACCACAGAAGAAGCTTCTAAAGTGATGTAATAGCCACTAAGAAGCAGTAAAATTCAAGTTTTAGTTATCGAATATTGACTTTTTACACGGCATTGGTGCCTTGGATATGAGCTTGGACCTTAAGATCTTGCATGAAAGGAGAACTAGCAGCCGCGTAGCACGGGAGAATGTGAAAAGTGTTCATATGTAGTAAAAACCTGAGAAATCCGCCCGTTTTCGTCATTTTTTATCGAATTGAATTAAAGCCAGATCGTCTCATTGGCCGCTCTTATCTCTGAAACGGTTACATTTAACGTCTGCAAAACTATGTCGCGTGTTGCGGTATGCGGAGATACTAAAAGCACCAGAGTTAAACACAGATGAAGCTTCTAAGTTGATATAATAACAAGTAAGGAGTAGTACAATTCAAGTTTTAGTTATCGATTATTGACTTCTTAGTCGGCTTTGGTCAATTGGACATGAGCTAGGACCTTTAGATTTTGCATGAAAGGAGGACTGGCAGCCGCGTGTCACGGGAGAATGTGAAAAGTGTTAATATTTAGTATAAACCTCAGAAATACGTCCGCTTTCGTCATTTGTTATCGAATCGACTTAAAGCCAGATAGTCACGTTGGCCGCTCTTCTCTTTGAAACAGTTACATTTATCGTCTGCAGAGCTATGTCGCGTGTTGCGGTATGCGCAGACACTAAAGGCACCATAGTCAAACACAGATGAAACTTCTAAGCTGATATAATAACCAGTAAGAAGTTATTCAATTCAAGTTTTAGTTATAGATTATTAACATCTTAGCTGGCTTTGGTGCCTTGGACATGAGCTAGGACCTTAAGATTTTGCATGAAAGGAGGACTAGCAGCTGCGTTGGACATGAGAATGTGAGTAGTGTTCATATGTAGTAAGAACCTGAAAATTCCGTCCGTTTTCGTCATCTGTTATCCAGTCGACTTAAAGCCATATCGTCACATTGGCCGCTCTTCTCTCTGAAACAGTTACATTTATCGTCTGCAAAGCTATGTCGCGTGCTGCGGTATGCGGAAACATTAAAATAACCATAGTAGAACACAGAAGAAGCTTCTAAGTTGATGTAATAGCCAGTAAGAAGCAGTACAATTCAAGTTGTGGTTATCGAATATTGACTTTGTACCCTTCGTTGGTGGCTTGGAATGAGCTAGAACCTTAAGATTTTGCATGAAAGAAATACTACCAGCCGCGTTGAACGGGAAATTCTAAAAGGTGTTCATATGTAGTAAAAACCTGAGAAATCCGTCCGTTTTCGTCATTTGTTATCCAATCGCCTTAAAGCCAGATCGTCACAATGGCCGCTCATCTCTCTGAAAGGGTTACATTTATCGTCTGCAAAGATATGTCGCGTGTTGCGGTATGCGGAGGCACTAAAAGCACCATAGTAGAACACAGAAGAAGCTTCTAAGTTGATGTAATAGCCAGTAAGAAGCAGTACAATTCAAGTTTTGGTTATCGAATATAGACTTTCTAACCTTCGTTCGTGCCTTGGAATGATCTAGTACCTTAAGATTTTATGAAAGAATGACTAGCAGACGCGTTTCACGGGAGAATGTGAAAAGTGTTCATATGTAGCAAAAACCTGAGAAATCCGTCCGTTTTCGTCATTTGTTATCGAATTGAATTAAATCCAGATCGTCTCACTGCCCGCTCTTCTCTCTGAAACGGTTACATTTAACGTCGGCAAAACTATGTCGCGTGCTGCGGTATGCAGAGATACTAAGAGCACCATAGTTAAACACAGATGAAGCTTCTAAGTTGATATAATAATCAGTAAGGAGTAGTACAATTCAAGTTTTAGTTATCAATTATTGACTTTTTAGCCGGCCTTGGTGCATTGGACATGAGCTGAGACCTTAAGATTTTGCATGAAAGGAGAACTAGCAGCTGCGTTGCACGGGAGAATGTGAAAAGTGTTCATATGTAGTAAAAACATGAGATATCCGTCCGTTTTCTTCATTTGTTATCGAATCTACTTAAAGCCAGATCTTCACATTGGCCGCTCTTCTCTCTGAAACGGTTACATTTATCGCCTGCAGAGCTATGTTGCGTGCTGCGGTATGCGGAGACACTAAAAGCAACATAGTAGAACACAGAATAAGCTTCTAAGTTGTTGTAATAGCCAGTATGAAGCAGTACAATTCAAGTTTTAGTTATCGAATATTAACTTTTTACTATTCATTGGTGCCTTGGACATGAGCTACGACCTTAAGATTTTGCATGAAAGGAGGACTAGCAGCCGCGTAGCACGGGAGAATGTGAAAAGTGTTCATATGTAGAAAAAACCTGAGATATCCGTCCGTTTTCGTCATTTGTTATCGAATCGACTTGAAGACAGATCGTCACATTGACCGCTCTTCTCTCTGAAACGGTTACATTTATCGTCTGCAAAGCTATGTCGCGTGCTGCGGTAAGCGGAGACACTAAAAGCACCATAGTTAAACACAGATGAAGCTTCTATATTGATATAATAATCAGTAAGGAGTAGTACAATTCAAGTTTTAGTTACCGAATATAGACTTTTTACACGGCTTTTGTGCCTTGTATATGAGCTAGGACCTTAAGGTTATGCATGAAAAGAGGACTAGCAGACGCGTTGCACGGGAGAATGTGAAAGGTGTTCATATGTAGTAAAAACCTGAGATATCCGTCCGTTTTCTTCACTTGTTATAGAATCGAGTTAAAGCCAGATCGTCACATTGGCCGCTCTTCTCTCTGAAACAGTTACATTTATCGTGTACAAAGCTATGTCGCGTGCTGCGGTATGCGGAGACATTAAAATAACCATAGTAGAACACAGAAGAAGCTTCTAAGTTGATGTAATAGCCAGTAAGAAGCAGTACAATTCAAGTTTTGGTTATGGAATATAGACTTTCTACCCTTCGTTGGTGCCTTGGAATGAGTTAGGACCTTAAGATTTTGCATGAAAGAAGGACTACCAGCCGCGTTGCACGGGAAATTCTGAAAAGTGTTCATATGTAGTAGAAACCTGAGAAATCAGTCCGTTTTCGTCTTTTGTTATCCAATCGCCTTAAAGCCAGATCGTCACAATGGCCTCTCTTCTCCCTAAAACGGTTACATTTATCGTCTGCAAAGATATGTCGCGTGTTGCGGTATGCGGAGACACTAAATGCACCATAGTTAAACACAGATGAAGCTTCTAAGTTGATATAATAACCAGTAAGAAGTTATACAATTCAAGTTTTAGTTATAGATTATTGCTTTTTCAGCTGGCTTTGGTGCCTTGGACATGAGCTAGGACCTGCAGATTTTGCATGAAAGGAGAACTAGCTGCCGCGTTGCACGGGAGAATGTGAAAAGTGTTCATACGTAGTAATAACCTGAGATATCCATTCGTTTTCTTCATTTGTTATCGAATCGACTTAAAGCCAGATCTTCACATTGGCCGCTCTTCTCTCTGAAACGGTTACATTTATCGCCTGCAGAGCTATGTTGCGTGCTGCGGTATACGGAGACACTAAAAGCAACATAGTAGAACACAGAATAAGCTTCTAAGTTGTTGTAATAGCCAGTATGAAGCAGTACAATTCAAGTTTTAGTTATCGAATATTGACTTTTTACTATTCATTGGTGCCTTGGACATGAGCTACGACCTTAAGATTTTGCATGAAAGGAGGACTAGCAGCCGCGTTGCACGGGAGAATGTAAAACGTGTTCATATGTAGATAAAACGTGAGAAATCTGTCCGCTTTCGTCATTTTTTATCGAATAGCCTTAAAGCCAGGTCGACAATTTGGCCGCTCTTCTCTCTGAAACGGCTACATTTTTCGTCCGTAAGGCTATGTCGCGTGCTGCGGTATGCGGAGACACTAAAAGCACCATAGTAGAACAGTGAAGAAGGTTCTAAGTTGTTGTGATAGCCAGTAAGAAGCAGTACAGTTCAAGTTTTAGTTATCGAATATTGACTTTCTACCCTTCTTTGGTGCCTTGGGATGAGCTAGGACCTTAAGATTTTGCATGAAAGAAGGACTAGAAGCCGCGTTGAACGGGAGAATGTGAAATGTGTTCATATGTAGAAAAAACCTGAGAAATCCGTCCGTTTTCGTCATTTTTTATCGAATTGAAATAAAGCCAGATCGTCTCATTGGCCGCTCTTCTCTCTGAAACGGTTACATTTAACGTCTGCAAAACTATGTCGCGTGCTGCGGTACTCGGAGATACTAAAAGCACCATAGTAAAACACAGATGAAGCTTCTAAGTTGATATAATAACCAGTGAGGAGTAGTACAATTCAAGTTTTAGTTATCGATTATTGACTTCTTAGTCGGCTTTGGTGCATTGGACATGAGCTAGGACCTTAAGATTATACATGAAAGGAGGACTGGCACCCGCGTGTCACGGGAGAATGTGAAAAGTGTTAATATGTAGTAAAAACCTCAGAAATACGTCCGTTTTCGTCATTTGTTATCGAATTGACTTAAAGCCAGATCGTCACGTTGGCCGCTCTTCTCTCTGAAACAGTTACATTTATCGTCTTCAGAGCTATGTCGCGTGTTGCGGTATGCGGAGACACTAAAGGCACCATAGTTAAACACAGATAAAGCTTCTAAGCTGATATTATAACCAGTAAGAAGTTATACAATTCAAGTTTTAGTTATAGATTATAAACTTTTTACATGGCTTTGGTGCCTTGGACATGAGCTAGGACCTTAAGATTTTGCATGAAAGGTAGACTAGCAGCCGCGTTGCACGGGAGAATGTGATAAGTTTTCATATGTAGTAAAAACCTGAGAAATCCTTCCGTTTTCGTCATTTGTTATCGATTCGACTTAAAGGCAGATCGTCACATAGGCCGCTCTTCTCTCTGAAACGGTTACATTTATCGTCTGCAAAGCTACGTCACGTGCTGCGTTACGCGGAGACAATAAAAGCACCATAGTAGAACACAGAAGAAGCTTCTAAGTTGATGTAATAGCCAGTAAGAAGCAGTACAGTTCAAGTTTTGGTTATTGAATATTGACTTTTTACCTTTCTTTGGTGCCTTGGACATGAGCTAGGTCCTTAAGGTTTTGCATGAAAGGAGGACTAGCAGCCGCGTTGCACATGAGAATGTGAGTAGTGTTCATATGTAGTAAGAACCTGAAAAATCCGTCCGTTTTCGTCATTTGTTATCCAATCGACTTAAAGCCATATCGTCACATTGGCCGATCTTCTCTCTGAAACAGTTACATTTATCGTCTGCAAAGCTATGTCGCTTGTTGCGGTATGCGGAGGCACTAAAAGCACCATAGTAGAACACAGAAGAAGCTTCTAAGGTGATGTAATAGCCAGTAAGAAGCAGTAAAATTCAAGTTTTAGTTATCGATTATTGACATATTAGCGGGCTTTGGTGCCTTGGACATGAGGTTGGACCTTATGATTATGCATGAAAGGGGAACTAGCAGACGCGTTGCACGGGAAAATGTGAAAAGTGTTCATATGTAGAAAAAACTTGAGAAATCCGTCCGATTTCGTCATTTGTTATCGAATCGACTTAAAGCCAGATCGTCACATTGGCCGCTCTTCTCTCTGAAACGGTTACATTTATCTTCTGCAAAGCTATGTCGCGTGCTGCGGTATGCGGAGACACTAAATCACCATAGTAGAACACAGAAGAAGCTTCTAAGGTGATGTAATAGCCAGTAAGAAGCAGTAAAATTCAAGTTTTAGTTATCGAATATAGACTTTTTACACGGCTTTGGTGCCTTGGATATGAGCTTGGACCTTAAGACTTTGCATGAAAGGAGAACTAGCAGCCGCGTTGCACGGAAGAATGTGAAAAGTGTTCATATGTAGTAAAAACCTGAGATATCCGTCCGTTTTCTTCATTTGTTATCGATTCGACTTAAAGCCAGATTGTCACATTGGCCGCTCTTCTCTCTGAAACGGTTACATTTATCGCCTGCAGAGTTATGTTGCGGGCTGCGGTATGCGGAGACACTAAAAGCAACATAGTAGAAGACAGAATAAGCTTCTATGTTGTTGTAATAGCCAGTATGAAGCAGTACAATTCAAGTTTTAGTTATCGCATATTGACTTTTTACTATTCATTGGTGCCTTGGACATGAGCTACGACCTTAAGATTTTGCATGAAAGGAGGACTAGCAGCCGCATAGCACGGGAGAATGTGAAAAGTGTTCATATGTAGAAAAAAGTTGAGATATCCGTCCGTCTTCGTCATTTGTTATCGAATCGACTTAAAGCCAGATCGTCACATTGGCCGCTCTTCTTTCTCAAACGGTTACATTTATTGTCTGCAAAGCTATGTCGCGTGCTGCGGTAAGCGGAGACACTAAAAGTACCATAGTTAAACACAGATGAATCTTCTATGTTGATATAATAATCAGTAAGGAGTAGTACAATTCAAGTTTTAGTTATTGAATATAGACTTTTTACACGGCTTTGGTGCCTTGTATATGAGCTAGGACCTTAGGATTATGCATGAAAAGAGGACTAGCAGCCGCGTTGCACGGGAGAATGTGAGAGGTGTTCATATGTAGTAAAAACCTGAGATATCCGTCCGTTTTCTTCATTTGTTATAGAATCGACTTAAAGCCTGATCTTCACATTGGCCGCTCTTCTCTCTGAAACGGTTACATTTATCGTGTGCAGAGCTATGTCGCGTGCTGCGGTATGCGGAGACACTAAAAGCAACATAGTAGAACACAGAAGAAGGTTCTAAGTTGTTGTGATAGGCAGTAAGAAGCAGTACAGTTCAAGTTTTAGTTATCGAATATTGACTTTCTACCCTTCTTTGGTGCCTTGGAATGAGCTAGGACCTTAAGATTTTGCATGAAAGAAGGACTAGCAGCCGCGTTGCACGGGAGAATGTGAAATGTGTTCATATGTAGAAAAAACCTGAGAAATCCGTCCGTTTTCGTCATTTTTTATCGAATTGAATTAAAGCCAGATCGTCTCATTGGCTGCTCCTCTCTCTGAAACGGTTACATTTAACGTCTGCAAAACTATGTCGCGTGCTGCGGTATGCGGAGATACTAAAAGCACCATAGTTAAACACAGATGAAGCTTCTAAGTTGATATAATAACCAGTAAGGAGTAGTACAATTCAAGTTTTAGTTATCGATTATTGACATCTTAGTCGGCTTCGGTGCATTGGACATGTGCTAGGACCTTAAGATTTTGCATGAAAGGAGGACTGGCAGCCGCGTATCACGGGAGAATGTGAAAAGTGTTAATAAGTAGTAAAAACCTCAGAAATCCGTCCGTTTTCGTCAATTGTTATCCAATCGCCTTAAAGCCAGATAGTCACAATGGCCGCTCATCTCTCTGAAACGGTTACATTTATCGTCTGCAAAGATATGTCGCGTGTTGCGGTATGCGGAGGCACTAAAAGCACCATAGTAGAACACAGAAGAAGCTTCTAAGGTGATGTAATAGCCAGTAAGAAGCAGTAAAATTCAAGTTTTAGTTATCGATTATTGACTTTTTACACTTCTTTGATGCATTGGACATGAGCTACGACCTTACTATTTTGCATGAAAGGAGAACTAGCAGCCGCGTTGCACGGAAGAATGTGAAAAGTGTTGATATGTAGAAAAAACTTGAGATATCCGTCCGTTTTCGTCATTTGTTATCGAATCGACTTAAAGCCAGATCGTCACAATGGCCGCTCTTCTCTCTGAAACGGTTACATTTATCTTCTGCAAAGCTATGTCGCGTGCTAAGGTATGCGGAGACACTAAAAGCAACATAGTAGAACACAGAAGATGCTTCTAAGGTGATGTAATAACCAGTAAGAAGCAGTATAATTCAAGTTTTAGTTATCGAATATTGACTTTTTACACGGCTTTGGTGCCTTGGATATGAGCTAAGACCTTAAGATTTTGCATGAAAGGAGAACTAGCAACCGCGTTGCACGGGAGAATGTGAAAAGTGTTCATATGTAGTAAAAACCTGAGAAATCGTTCCGCTTTCGTCATTTGTTATCGATTCGACTTAGAGCCAGACTGTCACATTGGCCGCTCTTCTCTCTGAAACGGTTACATTTATCGTCTACAAAACTATGTCGCGTGCTGCGGTATGCGGAGACACTAAAAGAACTATAGTAGAACACAAAAGAAGCTTCTAAGTTGATGTAATAGCCAGTAAGAAGCAGTACAATTCAAGTTTTGGTTATCGAATATAGACTTTCTAACCTTCGTTCGTGCCTTGGAATGATCTAGTACCTTAAGATTTTATGAAAGAATGACTAGCAGACGCGTTTCACGGGAGAATGTGAAAAGTGTTAATATGTAGTAAAAACCTCAGAATTCCGTCTGTTTTTTTCATTTGTTATCGAATCGACTTAATACCAGATCTTCACAATGGCCGCTCTTCTCTCTGAAACGGTTACATTTATCGTCTGCAATGCTATGTCGCGTGCTGCGGTATGCGGAGACACTAAAAGCACTATAGTTAAACACAGATGAAGCTTCTATGTTGATATAATAATCAGTAAGGAGTAGTACAATTCAAGTTTTAGTTGTCGAATATAGATTTTTTACACGGCTTTGGTGCCTTGGATATGAGCTATTACCTTAAGATTTTCCATTAAAGGAGGACTAGCAGCCGCGTTGGACGGGAGATTGTAAAACGTGTTCATATGTAGCAAAAACGTGAGAAATCCGTCCGTTTTCGTCATTTTTTATCGAATAGCCTTAAAGCCAGATCGACAATTTGGCCGCTCTTATCTCTGAAACGGTTACATTTTTCGTCCGTAAGGCTATGTCACGTGCTGCGGTATGCGGAGACACTAAAAGCACCATAGTAGAACAGAGAAGAAGTTTCTAAGTTGATGTAATAGGCAGTAAGAAACTGTACAATTCAAGTTTTGGTTATCGAATATAGACTTTCTAACCTTCGCTCGTGCCTTGGAATGAGCTAGGACCTTAAGATTTTGCATGAAAGAAGGACTCGCAGCCGCGTTGCTCGGGAGAATGTGAAAAGTGTTCATATGTAGCAAAAACCTGAGAAATCCGTCCGTTTTCGTCATTTGTTATCGTATTGAATTAAAGCCAGATCGTGTAATATCCCGCTCTTCTCTCTGAAACGGTTACATTTAACGTCTGCAAAACTATGTCAAATGCTGCGGTATGTGGAGATACTAAAAGCACCATAGTTAAACACACATGAAGCTTCTAAGTTGATATAATAACCTGTAAGGAGTAGTACAATTCAATTTTCAGTTATCGATTATTGACTTCTTAGCCGGCTTTGGTGCATTGGACTTGAGCTAGGACCTTACGATTTTGCATCAAAGGAGGACTGGCAGCCGCGTGTCACGGTAGAATGCGAAAAGGGTCATTATGTAGTAAAAAACTGAGAAATCCATCCCTTTTCGTCATTTGTTATCGAATCGACTTAAAGCCAGATCGTCACATTGGCCGCTCTTCTCTCTGAAACGCTTACATTTAACGTGTGCAAAGCTATGTCGCGTGCTGCGGCACACGGAGACACTAAAAGCGCCATAGTTAATCACAGATGAAGCTTCTAAGTTGATATAATATAAAGTAAGATGTTGTACAATTCATGTTTCAGTTATAGATTATTGACTTTTTAGCTGGCTTTGGTGCCTTGGACATGAGCTAGGACATTAAGATTTTGCATGAAAGGAGGACTACCAGCCGTGTTGCACGGGGAATGTGAAAAGTGTTCGTATGTGGTAAAAACCTGAGAAATCCGTCCGTTTTCGTCAATTTCTATCGAATCGACTTATAACCAGATCGTCACATTGGCCGCTCTTCTCTCTGAAACAGTTACATTTATCGTCTGCAAAGGTATGTCGCGTGGTGCGATATGTAGAGACACTAGAGCACCATAGTAGAACACAGAAGAAGCTTCTAAGTTGATGTAATAGCCAGTACGAAGCAGTACAATTCTAGTTTTAGTTATCGAAAATTGCCTTTTTACCCTTCTTTGGTGCCTTGGACATGCGATAGGACCTTAACATTTTGCATGAAAAGAGGACTAGCAACAGCGTTGCACGGAGAATGTTTAAAGTGTTCATATGTAGTAAGAACCTGAGTAATTAGTCCGTTTTCGTCATTTGTTATCGAATCGACTTAAAGCCAGATCGGCACATTGGCCGCTCTTCTCTCTCAAACGGTTACATTTACCGTCTGCAAAGCTATGTCACGTGCTGCGGTATGCGGAGACACTAAAACGACCATAGTAGAACACAGAAGAAGCCTCTAAGTTGATGTAATAGCCAGTAAGAAGCAGTACAATTCAAGTTATAGTTAATGAATGTTGACCTTTTACTCTTCTTTGGTGCCTTTGACATGAGCTAGGACCTTAAGATTTTGCATGAAAGGAGGACTGGCAGCCGCGTGTCACGGCAGAATGTGAAAAGGGTTCATATGTAGTAAAAACCTCAGAAATTCGTCCGTTTTCGCCATTTGTTATCGTGTCGACTTAAAGCCGAATCGTCACATTGGCCGCTCTTCTCTCTGAAACGGTTACAATTATCGTCTGCAAAGCTATGTCGCGTGCTGCGGTATGCGGAGACACTAAAAGCACCATAGTAGAACACAGAAGAAGCTTCTAAGTTGATGTAATAGCCAGTTAGAAATAGTACAATTCAAGTTTTAGTTATCGAATATTGACTTTCTACACGGCTTTGGGGACTTGGACATGAGGTAGGACCTTAAGATTTTGCATGAAAGGAGGACTATCAGCCGCGTTGCACGGGAGAATGTGAAAAGTGTTCATATGTAGTAAAACCCTGAGAAATTCTTCCGTTTTCGTCATTTGTAATCGAATTGACTTAAAGACAGATCGTCACATTGGCCGCTCTTCTCTCTGAAACGGTTACATTTGTCGTCTGCAAAACTATGTCGCGCGCTGCGGTATGCAGAGACACTAAAAAAACCATAGTAGAACACAGAAGAAGCTTCTAAGTTGATGTAATAGCCTGTAAGATGCAGTACAAATCAAGTTTTTGCTATCGATTATTGACTTTTTACACTTCTTTGGTTCGTTAGACATGAGCTAGGACCTTACGATTTTGCAAGAAAATAGGACTAGCAGCCGCGTTGCACGGGAGAATGTAAAAAGTGTTCATAGGTAGCAAAAACGTCAGAAATCCGTCTGTGTTCGTCATTTTTTATAGAATAGCCTTAAAGTCAGGTTGACAATTTGGCCGCACTTCTCACTGAAACGGCTACATTTGTCGTCCGCAAGGCTATGTCGCGTGCTGCGGTATGCGGAGACACTAAATGCACCATAGTAGAACAGAGAAGAAGCTTCTAATTCGATGTAATACCCAGAAAGAAGCAGTACAATTCAAGTTTTAGCTATCGAATATTGACGTTTATCACTCTTTGGTGCCTTGGACGTGATCTACGACATTAAGATTTTGCATGAAAGGAGGAATAGCAGCAGCGTTGCACTGGAGAATGTGAAAAGTGTTCATATGTAGCAAAAACCTGAGAAATCCGTCCGTTTTCGTCATTTGTTATCGAATTGCCTTAAAGCCAGATCGTCACATTGGCCGCTCTTCTCTCTGAAGCGGCTACATTTATCGTCTGCAAAACTATGTCGCGTGCTGCGGTATGCGGAGACACTAAAAGAACCATAGTAGAACACAAAAGAAGCTTCTAAGTTGATGTAATAGCCAGTAAGAAGCAGTACAATTGACGTTATGGTTATCGAATATAGACATTCTAACCTCCGTTCGTTCCTTGGAATGAGCTAGGACCTTAAGATTTTGCATGAAAGAAGGACTAGCAGCCGCGTTGCACGGGACAATGTGAAATGTGTTCATATGTAGAAAAAATCCTGAGAAATCCGTCCGTTTTCGTCATTTCTTATCGAATCGCCGTAAAGCCAGATCTTCTCATTGCCCGCTCTTCTCTCTGAAACGGTTACATTTAACGTCTGCAAAACTATGTCGCGTTCTGCGGTATGCGGAGACACTAAAAGCACCATAGTTAAACACACATGAAGCTTCTAAGTTGACGTAATTTCTAGTAAGAAGCAGTACAATTCAAGTTTTAGTTACCGATATTGATTTATTAGCCGGCTTTAGTGCCTTGGACATGAGCTAGGACCTTAAGATTTTGCATGAAAGGAAGACTAGCAGCCGCGTTGTACGGGAGAATGTGAAAAAAGTTCATATGTAGTAAAAACCTGAGAAATCCATCCGTTTTTGTCATTTCTTATCGTGTCGTCATAAGGCCAAATCGTCACATTGGCCGCTCTTCTCTCTGAAACGGTTACATTTATCGTCTGCAAAGCTATGTCACTTGCTGCGGTATTCGGAGACACTAAAAGCACGATAGTAGACCACAGAAGAAGCTTCTAAGTTGATGTAATAGCCAGTAAGAAGCAGTACAATTCCAGTTTTTGTTATCGAATATTGACGTTTATCATTCGTTGGTGCCTTGGACGCGTTCTACGACATTAAGATTTTGCATGAAAGGAGGACTAGCAGCAGCGTTGCACGGGAGAATGTGAAAAGTGTTCGTATGTAGTAAAAACTTGAGAAATCCATCCGTTTTCGTCATATTTATCGAATCGCCGTAAATCCAAATCGTCACATTGACCGCTCTTCTCTCTGAAACGGTTACATTTAACGTGTGCAAAGCTATGTCGCGTGTTGCGATATGCGGAGACACTAAATGCACAATAGTTAAACACAGATGAAGCTTCTAAGTAGATATAATAACCAGTAAGAAGTTATACAATTCAAGTTTTAGTTACAGATTATTGACTTTTTAGCTGGCTTTGGTGACTTGGACATGAGCTAGGACCTTAAGATTTTGCATGAAAGGAGGACTGGCAGCCGCGTGTCACGGGAGAATATGAAAAGGGTTAATATGTAGTAAAAACCTCAGAAATACGTCCGTTTTCGTCATTTGTTATCGAATCGACTTAAAGCCAGATCGTCACGTTGGCCGCTCTTCTCTCTGAAACGGTTACATTTATCGTCTGCTATGCTATGTCGCGTGTTGCGGTATGCGGAGACACTAAAGGCACCGTAGTTAAACACAGATGAAGCTTCTAAGCTGATATAATAACCAGTAAGTAGTTATACAATTCAAGTTTTAGTTATAGATTATTGACTTTTTAGCTGGCTTTGGTGCCTTGGACATGAGCTAGGACCTTAAGATTTTGCATAAAAGGAGGACTAGCAGCCGCGTTGCACGGGAGAATGTGAAATGTGTTCATATGTAGAAAAAATCTGAGAAATCCGTCCGTTTTCGTCATTTTTTATCGAATTGAATTAAACCCAAATCGCCTCATTGGCCGCTCTGATCTCTGAAACGGTTACATTTAACGTCTGGAAAACTATGTCGTGTGCTGCGGTATGCGGAGATACTAAAAGCACCATAGTTAAACACAGATGAAGCTTCTAAGTTGATATAATAACAAGTAAGGAGTAGTACAATTCAAGTTTTAGTTATCGATTATTGACTGCTTAGTCGGCCCTGGTGAATTGGACATGAGCTAGGACCTTAAGATTTTGCATGAAAGGAGGACTGGCAGCCGCGTGTCACGGGAGAATGTGAAAAGTGTTAATATGTAGTAAAAACCTCAGAAATACGTCCGTTTCGTCATTTGTTATCGAATCGACTTAAAGCCAGAATGTCATGTTGGCCGCTCTTCTCTCTGAAACGGTTACATTTATCGTCTGCAAAGATACGTCGCGTGTTGCGGTATGCGGAGACACTAAAAGCACCATAGTTAAACACAGATGAAGCTTGTAAGTTAATATAATAACCAGTAAGAAGTTATACAATTCAAGTTTTAGTTATAGATTATTGCCTTTTTTGCTGGCTTTGGTGCCTTGGACATGACCTAGGACCTTAAGATTTTGCATGAAAGGAGGACTAGCTGCTGCGTTGCACGGGAGAATGTGAAAAGTGTTCATATGTAGTAATAACCTGAGATATCCGTCCGTTTTCTTCATTTGTTATCGAATCGACTTAAAGCCAGATCTTCACATTGGCCGCTCTTCTCTCTGAAACGGTTACATTTATCGTCTGCAGAGCTATGTGGCGTGCTGCGGAATGCGGAGACACTAAAAGCACCATAGTTAAACACAGATGAAGCTTCTATGTTGATATAATAATCAGTAAGGAGTAGTACAATTCAAGTTTTAGTTATCGCATATAGACTTTTTACACGGCTTTGGTGCCTTGGATATGAGCTTGGACCTTAAGATTTTGCATGAAAGGAGAACTAGCAGCCGCGTTGCACGGGAGAATGTGAAAAGTGTTCATATGTAGTAAAAACCTGAGAAATCCGTCCGTTTTCGTCATTTGTTATCGATTCGACTTAAAGCCAGATTGTCACATTGGCCGCTCTTCTCTCTGAAACGGCTACATTTAACGTCTGCAAAACTATGTCGCGTGCTGCGGTATGCGAGGATACTAAAAGCACCATAGTTAAACACAGATGAAGCTTCTAAGTTGATATAATAACCAGTAAGGAGTAGTACAATTCAAGTTTTAGTTATCGATTATTGACTTCTTAGTCGGCTTTGGTGCATTGGACATGAGCTAGGACTTTAAGATTTTGCATGAATGGAGGACTGGCAGCCGCGTGTCACGGGAGAATGTGAAAAGTGTTAATATGTAGTAAAAACCTCAGAAATACGTCCGTTTTCGTCATTTGTTATCGAATTGACTTAAAGCCAGATCGTCACACTGGCCGCTCTTCTCTCTGAAACAGTTACATTTATCGTCTGCAGAGCTATGTCGCGTGTTGCGGTATGCGGAGACACTAAAGGCACCATAGTTAAACACAGATGAAGCTTCTAAGCTGATATAATAACCAGTAAGAAGTTATACAATTCAAGTTTTAATTATAGATTATTGCCTTTTTTGCTGGCTTTGGTGCCTTGGACATGACCTAGGTCCTTAAGATTTTGCATGAAAGGAGGACTAGCAGCCGCGTTGCACATGAGAATGTGAGTAGTGTTCATATGTAGTAAAAACCTGAAAAATCCGTACGTTTTCGTCATTTGTTATCCAATCGACTTAGAGCCATATCGTCACATTGGCCGCTCTTCTCTCTGAAACACTTACATTTATCGTCTGCAAAGCTATGTCGCGTAATGCGGTATGCGGAAACATTAAAATAACCATAGTAGAACACAGAAGAAGCTTCTAAGTTGAAGTAATAGCCAGTAAGAAGCAGTACAAATCAAGTTTTGGTTATCGAATATTGACTTTGTACCCTTCGTTGGTGGCTTGGAACGAGCTAGGACCTTAAGATTTTGCATGAAAGAAAGACTACCAGCCGCGTTGAACGGGAAATTCTAAAAGGTGTTCATATGTAGTAAAAACCTGAGAATTCCGTCCGTTTTCGTCATTTGTTATCGAATCGACTTAAAGCCAGATCGTCACATTGGCCGCTCTTCTCTCTGAAACGGTTACATTTATCGTCTGCAAAGATACGTCGCGTGTTGCGGTATGCGGAGACACTAAAAGCACCATAGTTAAACACAGATGAAGCTTGTAAGTTAATATAATAACCAGTAAGAAGTTATACAATTCAAGTTTTAGTTATAGATTATTGCCTTTTTTGCTGGCTTTGGTGCCTTGGACATGACCTAGGACCTTAAGATTTTGCATGAAAGGAGGAATAGCTGCCGCGTTGCACGGGAGAATGTGAAAAGTGTTCATATGTAGTAAAAACCTGAGATATCCGTCCGTTTTCTTCATTTGTTATCGAATCGACTTAAAGCCAGATCGTCACGCTGGCCGCTCTTCTCTCTGAAACAGTTACATTTATCGTCTGCAGAGCTATGTCGCGTGTTGCGGTATGCGGAGACACTAAAGGCACCATAGTAGAACAGAGAAGAAGCTTCTAAGCTGATATAATAACCAGTAAGAAGTTATACAATTCAAGTTTTAGTTATAGATTATTGCCTTTTTTGCTGGCTTTGGTGCCTTGGACATGACCTAGGTCCTTAAGATTTTGCATGAAATAGGACTAGCAGCCGCGTTGCACATGAGAATGTGAGTAGTGTTCATATGTAGTAAAAACCTGAAAAATCCGTACGTTTTCGTCATTTGTTATCCAATCGACTTAAAGCCATATCGTCACATTGGCCGCTCTTCTCTCTGAAACAGTTACATTTATCGTCTGCAAAGCTATGTCGCGTGCTGCGGTAGGCGGAAACATTAAAATAACCATAGTAGAACACAGAAGAAGCTTCTAAGTTGATGTAATAGCCAGTAAGAAGCAGTACAAATCAAGTTTTCGTTATCGAATATTGACTTTGTACCCTTCGTTGGTGGCTTGGAACGAGCTAAGACCTTAAGATTTTGCATGAAAGAAAGACTACCAGCCGCGTTGAACGGGAAATTCTAAAAGGTGTTCATATGTAGTAAAAACCTGAGAATTCCGTCCGTTTTCGTCATTTGTTATCGAATCGACTTGAAGCCTGATCGTCACATTGGCCGCTCTTCTCTCTGAAACGGTTACATTTATCTTCTGCAAAGATATGTCGCGTGCTGCGGTATGCGGAGACAATAAAAGCACCATAGTAGAACACAGAAGAAGCTTCTAAGTTGATGTAATAGCCAGTAAGAAGCAGTACAGTTCAAGTTTTGGTTATTGAATATTGACTTTTTACCTTTCTTTGGTGCCTTGGACATGAGCTAGGTCCTTAAGATTTTGCATGAAAGGAGGACTAGCAGCCGCGTTGCACATGAGAATGTGAGTAGTGTTCATATGTAGTAAAAACCTGAAAAATGCGTCAATTTTCGTCATTTGTTATCCAATCGACTTAAAGCCATATCGTCACATTGGCCGCTCTTCTCTCTGAAACAGTTACATTTATCGTCTGCAAAGCTATGTCGCGTGCTGCGGTATGCGGAAACATTAAAATAACCATAGTAGAACACAGAAGAAGCTTCTAAGTTGGTGTAAAAGCCAGTAAGAAGCAGTACAAATCAAGTTTTGGTTATCGAATATTGACTTTGTACCCTTCGTTGGTGGCTTGGAACGAGCTAGGACCTTAAGATTTTGCATGAAAGTAAGACTACCAGCCGCGTTGAACGGGAAATTCTAAAAGGTGTTCATATGTAGTAAAAACCTGAGAATTCCGTCCGTTTTCGTCATTTGTTATCCAATCACCTTAAAGCCAGATCGTCACAATGGCCGCTCATCTCTCTGAAACGGTTACATTTATCGTCTGCAAAGATATGTCGCGTGTTGCGGTATGCGGAGGCACTAAAAGCACCATAGTAGAACACAGAAGAAGCTTCTAAGGTGATGTAATAGGCAGTAAGAAGCAGTAAAATTCAAGTTTTAGTTATCGATTATTGACTTTTTACACATCTTTGATGCATTGGACATGAGCTACAACCTTACGATTTTGCATGAAAGGAGAACTAGCAGCCGCGTTGCACGGGAGAATGTGAAAAGTGTTGATATGTAGAAAAAACCTAAGAAATCCGTCCGTTTTCGTCATTTGTTATCGAATGGACTTAAAGCCAGATCGTCACATTGGCCGCTCTTCTCTCTGAAACGGTTACATTTATCTTCTGCAAAGATATGTCGCGTGCTGCGGTATGCGGAGACACTAAAAGCACCATATTAGAACACAGAAGAAGCTTGTAAGGTGATGTAATAGCCAGTAGGAAGCAGTAAAATTCAAGTTTTAGTTATCGAATATTGACTTTTTACACGGCTTTGGTGCCTTGGATATGAGCTAGGACCTTAAGATTTTGCATGAAAGGAGAGCTAGCAGCCGCGGTGCACGGGAGAATGTGAAAAGTGTTCATTTGTAGAAAAAACCTGAGATATCCGTCCGTTTGTTTCATTTGATGTCGAATTGACTTAAAGCCAGATCGTCACATTGGCCGCTCTTCTCTCTGAAACGGTTACATTTATCGTCTGCAAAACTATGTCGCGTGCGCCGGTATGCGGAGACACTAAAAGCACCATAGTAGAAAACAGAAAAAGCTTCTAAGTTGATGTAATAGCCAGTAAGAAGCAGTACAATTCAAGTTTTAGTTATCGAATATTGCCTTTTTACCCTTCTTTGGTGCCTTGGACATGCGATAGGACCTTAACATTTTGCATGAAAAGAGGACTAGCAACAGCTTTGCACGGGAGAATGTTAAAAGTGTTCATATGTAGTATAAACGTGATAAATCCGTCCGTTTTCGTCATTTTTTATCAAATCGACTTAAAGCCAGATCGTCAATTTGGCCGCTCTTCTCTCTGAAACGGTTACATTTATCTCCTGCAAAGCTATGTCGCGTGCTGCGGTATGTAAAGACACTAAAAGCATCTTAGTTAAACACAGATGAAGGTTCCATATTTATATAATAACCAGTAAGAAGTAGTAGAATTAAAGTTTTAGTTATCCATTCTTGACTTCTCAGCCGGCTTTGGTGCCTTGGATATGAGCTAGGACGTTAAGATTTTGCATGAAAGGAGGACTATCAGCCGCGTTACACGGGAGAATGTGAAAAGTGTTCATATGTAGTAAGAACCTGAGTAATCCGTCCGTTTTCGTCATTTGTTATCGAATCGACTTAAAGCCAGATCGGCACATTGGCCGCTCTTCTCTCTCAAACGGTTACATTTATCGTCTGCAATGCTATGTTGCGTGGTGCGGTATGCGGAGACACTAAAAGCACGATAGTAGAACACAGAAGAAGCTTCTACGTTGATGTAACAGCCAGTAAGAAGCAGTAAAGTTCAAGTTTTAGTTATCGATTATTGACATTTTAATCGGCTTTGGTGCCTTGGTTAATGAGGTTGGACCTTAAGATTTTGCATGAAAGGAGGAGTAGCAGCTGCGTGTCACGGGAGAAAGTGTTCATATGTAGTGTTCATATGTAGTAAAAACCTGAGAAATCCGTCCGTTTTCGTCATTTGTTATCGAAACGCCTTAAAGTCAGATCTTCACATTGGCCGCGCTTCCCTCTGAAACTGTTACATTTATCGTCTGCAAAGCGAAGTCTCGTGCTGCGGTATGCGGAGACACTAAAAGCTCCATAGTAGAACACCGATGAAGCTTCTAAGGTGATGTAATAGCCAGTAACAAGCTGTACAATTCAAGTTTTAGTTGACGATTATTGACTTTTTAGCCGGTTTTGGTGCCTTGGACATGTGCTAGGACCTTAAGATTCTGCATGAAAGGATGACTAGCTGCCGCATTGCACGGAAGAATGTAAAAAGTGTTCATATGTAGTAAAAACCTGAGATATCCGTCCGTTTTCTTCATTTGTTATCGAATCGACTTAAAGCCAGATCGTCGAAATCGAACGCACTTCTCTCTCAAACGGTTACAGTTATCGTCTGCAAAGCAATGTCGCGTGCTGCGGTATGCGGGAAAAACCAAAGGCACCATAGCAGAACACAGATGAAGCTTCAAAGTTGATATAATAGCCAGTAAGAAGTAGTACAATTCAAGTTTTAGGTATAGATTATTGACATTTTAGTCGGCTGTGGTGCCTTGGACATGAGCTAGGACCTTAAGATTTTGCATGAAAGGATGACTAGCAGCCGTGCTGCACGGGAGAATGAGAAATGTGTTCATATGTTGTAAAAACCAGAGAAATCCTTCCGTTTTCGTCATTAGTTATCGAATCGACATAAAGCCTGATCGTCACATTGGCCGCTCTTCACTCTGAAACGGTTACACTTATCGTCTGTAAAGCTATGTCGCGTGCTGCATTATGCGGAGACACTAAAAGCGCCATTGTAGAACACAGAAGAAGCTTCTAAGTTGATGTAATAGCAGGTAAGAAGTAGTACAATTGTAATTTTAGATATCGAATATTGACTCTTCAGCCGGATTTGGTGCCTTGGACTTGAGCTAAGACCTTAAGGTTTTGCATGGAAGGAGGACTAGCAGCCGCGTTGTACGGGTGAATCTGAAACGTGATCATATGCAGTACAAACCTGAGAAATCCGTCCGTTTTTGTCAATTGATATCGCATCGGCTTAAAGCCAGATCGTCACATTTTCCGCTTTTGTCTCTGAAACGGTTACATTTATCGTCTGCAGAGCTATGTCGCGTGCTGCTGTATACGGAGAGACTAAAAGCAACATAGTAGAACACAGAAGAAGCTTCTAAGTAGATGTAATAGCCAGTAAGAAGCAGTGCAATTCAAGTTTTAGTTATTGAATATTGACTTTTTACCCTTCCTTGTTGCCTTGGACATGAGATAGGACCTTACGATTTTGCATGAAAGGAGGACTAGAAGCCGGGTTGCACGGCAAATTGTGAAAAGTGTTCATATGTAGTAAAAACCCGAGATGTCCATCCGTTTTCGTCATTTGTTATCGAGTCGACTTAAAGCCAGATCGTCACATTGGCCGTTCTTTTCTTTGAAACGGTTACATTTATCGTCTGCAAAGCTATGTCGCGTGCTGCGGTATGCGGAGACACTAAAAGCACCATAGTTAAACACAGATGTAGCTTCTAAGATGATATAATAACAAGTAAAATGTTGTACAATCGAAGTTTTAGTTATCGAATGTTGACTTTTTACCATTCTTTGGTTCCTTGGACATGAGCTAGCACCTTACGATTTTGCAAGAAAGGAGGAGTAGGAGGCGCGTTGCACGGGAGAATGTGAAAAATGTTCATATGAGGTAAAAACCTAACAAATCCGGCTATTTTCGTCATTTGTTATCGAATCGCCTTAAAGCCAGGTTGTCACATTGGCCGCTCCTCTCTCTGAAACGGTAACATTTATCGTCTGCAAAATTATGTCGCGTGCTGCGGTATGCGGAGACACTAAAAGCACTATAGTTAAACATAGATGAAGCTTCTAAGTTGATATAATAACCAGTAAGAAGTTGTACAATTCAAAAGTTATTTATAGATTATTGAATACTTAGCTGTCTTTGGTGACTTGGACATGATGTAGGACCTTAAGAGTTTGCATGAAAGCTGCACTAGCAACCGCGTTGCACGGGAGAATGTGAAAAGTGTCCATATGTAGTAAAAACCTAAGAAATCCGTCCGTTTTCGTCATTTAGTATCAAGTCGACTTAAAGCAAGCTCGTCACATTGGCCGCTCTTCTCTCTGAAACGGTTACATTTATCGTCTGCATAGCTATGTCGCGTGCTGCATTATGCGGAGACAGTAAAAGCGGCAAAGTAGAACACAGAAGAAACTTCTAAGTTGATGCAATAGCCAGTAAGAAGCAGTACAATTCCAGTTTTAGATATCGAATATTGACTCTTTAGCTGGCTTTGGTGCCTTGGACTTGAGCTAAGACCTTAGGGTTTTGCATGGAAGTAGGACTAGCAGCCGCTTTGTACGGGAGAATCTGAAACGTGTTCATATGCCGTACAAACCTGAGAAATCAGTCCGTTTTTGTCATTTGATATCGCATCGACTTAAAGCCAGATCGTCACATTGGCCGCTCTTCTCTCTGAAACGGTTACATTTATCGTCTGCAAAGCTATGTCGCGTGCTGCGGTATGCGGAGACACTAAAAGCACCATATGTCACGTCATTTGTTATCGAGTCGACTTAAAGCCAGATCGTCACATTGGCCGCTCTTCTCTTTGAAACGGTTACATTTATCGTCTGCAAAGCTATGTCGCTTGCTGCGGTATGCGGAGACACTAAAAGCACCATAGTTAAACATAGATGAAGCTTCTAAGACGATATAATAACAAGTAAGAAGTTGTACAATTCAAGTTTTAGTTATAGATTTTTAGCTGGCTTTGGTGCCTTAGACATGAGCTAGGAACTTAAGATTTTGCATGAAAGGAGGACTAGCAGCCGCGTTGCACGGGAGAATGAGAAATGTGTTCATATGTTGTAAAAACCTGAGAAATCCTTCCATTTCTGTAGTTTGTTATCGAAACGCAATAAAGTTAGATAGTCACATTGGCCGCTCTTCTCTCCGAAACGGTTACATTTATCGTCTGCAAAGCGAAGTCGCGTGCTGCGGTATGCGGAGACACTAAAAGCACCATAGTAGAACACAGATGAAGCTTCTAAGTTTCTGTAATAGCCAGTAAGAAACAGTGCATTCCAAGTTTTAGTTATCGATTATTGACTTTTTAGCCGGCTTCGTGCCTTGGACATAAAGTAGGACCTTAAGATTATGCATGAACGGAGGACTAGCAGCCGCGTTGCACGAGAGAATGTGAAAAGTGTTCATATGTAGTAAAACCTGTAAAATCCGTCCGTTTTCGTCATTTGTTATCGAATCGACTTAAAGCCAGATCGTCACATTGGCCTTTCATCTCTCTGAAACGGTGACATTTATCGTTTGCAAAGCTATGTCGCGTGCTGCGGTATGCGGAGCCACTGAAAGCACCATAGTAGAACACAGATGAAGCTTCTAAGTTGATGTAATAGCCAGTAAGAAACAGTACAATTCAAGTATTATTTATCGAATATTGACTTTTTACCCTGCTTTGGTGCCTTGGACATGAGCTAGGACCTTAAGATTTTGCATGAAAGGAAGAGTAGCAGCCGCGTTGCAAGGGAGAATACGAAAAGTGTTCATATGCAGTAAAAACCTGAGAAATCTGTCCGTTTTTGTAATTTGTTATCGAAACGCCTTAAAGTTAGATCGTCACATTGGCCGCTCTTCTCTCCGAAACGGTTACATTTATCGTCTGCAAAGCGAAGTCGCGTGCTGCGGTATGCGGAGACACTAAAAGCACCATAGTAGAACACAGATGAACCTTCTAAGTTGCTGTAATAGCCAGTAAGAAGCAGTACATTACAAGTTTTATTTATCAATTATTGACTTTTTAGCCGGCTTCGTGCGTTGGACATAAAGCAGGACCTTAAGATTATGCATGAAGGGAGGACTAGCAGCCGCGTTGCACGGGAGAATGTGAAAAGTGTTCATATGTAGTAAAACCTGAGAAATCCTTCCGTTTTCGTCTTTTGTTATCGAATCGTCTTAAGGCCAGATCGTCACACTGGCCGCTCTTCTCTCTGAAACGGTGACATTTATCGTCTGCAAAGCTATGTCGCGTGCTGCGGTATGCGGAGACACTGTAAGCACCATAGTAGAACACAGTTGAAGCTTCTAAGTTGATGTAATAGCTACTAAGAAGCAGTACAATTCAAGTATTATTTATCGATTATTGACTATTTACCCTTCTTTGGTGACTTGTACATGAGCTAGGACCTTATGATTTTGCATGAAAGGAGGAATAGCGGTCGCATTGCACGGGAGAATGTGAAAAGTGTTCATATGTAGTAAAAACCTGTGAAATCCGTCAGTTTTTGTAATATGTTATCGAACCGCCTTAAAGTTAATTCGTCACATTGGCCGCTCTTCTCTCCGAAACGGTTACATTTAACGTCTGCAAAGCTATGTCGCGTGCTGCGGTATGAGGAGACACTAAAACCACCATAGCAGAACACAGAAGAAACTTCTAATTTGATGTAATAGCCAGTAAGAAGAGTACAATTCAATTATTATTTATCGAATATTGACTTTTTACCCTTCTTTGGTGCCTTGGACATGAGCTAGGACCTTAAGATTTTGGATGAAAGGAGGACTAGCAGCCACGTGTCACGGGAGAATGTGAAAACTGTTCATATGTAGTAAAAACCTGAGAAATCCGGCGTTTTTCGTCATTTGTTATCGAATCGACTTAAAGCCAGATCGTCACATAGGCTGCTCTTCTCTCTCAAACGGTTACATTTATCGTCTGCAAAGCTATGTCGCGGGCTGCGGTATGTTATGACACTAAAAGCACCATAGTAGAACACAGAATAAGCTTCTAAAATGATGTAGTAGCCAGTAAGAAGCTGTACAACTCAAGCTTTAGTTATCGATTATTGACTTTTTAGCCGGCTTTTGTGCCTTGGACATGAGTTAGGACCATAACATTTAGCATGAAAGGAGGACTAGCGGCCACCTTGCATGGGAGAATGTGAAAAGAGTTCATATGTAGTAAAAACCTCAGAAATCCGTCCGTTTTCGTCATTTGTTATCGAATCGACTTAAAGCCTGATCGTCACATTAGCCGCTCTTCTCACTGAAACGGTTACATTTATCGTCTGGAAAGCTATGTAGCTTGCTGTGGCACGCGGAGACACTGAAAGCACCATAGTAGAACACAGAAGAAGCTTTTAAGTTGTCATAACAGTCAGTAAGAGGCACTACAATTCAAGTATTAGTCATCGATTATTGACTTTTTACACTTCTTTGGTGCTTTGGACATGATCTAGGACCTTTAGATTTTGCATGAAAGGAAAACTAGCAGCCGCGTTGCACGGGAGAATGTGACAAGTGTTCATATGTAGTAAAAATCTGAGAAATCCGTCCGTTATCGTCATTTGTTATCGAATGGATTTGAAGAAAGTTCGTCAAATTGGCCGCTCTTTTCTCTGAAACGGTTACATTTATCGTGTGCAAAGCTATGTCACGTACTGCGGGATGCGGAGACACTAAAAGCACCATAGGAGAACACGGAAGCAGCTTCTAAGTTGATGTAATAGCCAGTAAGAAGCAGTACAATTCAGGTTTTAGTTATCGATTATTGACTTTTTACCCTTCTTTGGTGCCTTGCATGAAAGGAGGACTAGCAGTCACACTGCACGGGAGAAGGTGAAAAGTTTTCATATGTAGTAAGAACCAGTGAAATCCGTCCGTTTTCTTCATTTGTTATCGAATCGACTTAAAGCCCTATCGTCACATTGGCCGCTCTTCTCCTGAACCGGTTACATTTATCGTCTGCAATGCTATGTCCCGTGGTGCGGTATGCGGAGCACTAAAAGCACCATAGTAGCACACAGCCGAAGCTTCTAAGTTGATGTAATAGCCAGTAAGAAGCAGTACAATTCAAGTTTTAGTTATGGATTATTGACTTTTACCCTTCTTTGGTGCCTTGGACATAAGCTAGGACATTACCATTTTGCATGAAAGGAGGGCTAGCATCCGCTTTGCACGAGAGAATGTGTAAAGTGTTCACATGTAGTAAAAACCTGAGAAATCCATCCGTTTTCGTCATTTGTTATCGAATGGATTTGAAGAAAGGTCGTCACATTGGCCGCTCTTCTCTCTGAAACGGTTACATTTATCGTCTGCAAAGCTATGTCGCGTCCTGCGGTATGCGGAGACACTAAAAGCACCATAGTAGAACCCAGATGAAGCTTCTAAGTTGATATAATAACGAGTAAGAAGATGTACAATTCAAGCTTTAGTTATCGATTATTGACTTTTTAGCCGGCTTTGGTGCCTTGCAGATTAGCTATGACCTTACGATTTTGCATGAAGGAGGACTACCAGTCGCGTTGCCCGGGAGAATGTGTAAAGTTTTCATATGTAGTAAAAACCTGAGAAATCCGGCGTTTTTCGTCATTTGTTATTGAATCGACTTAAGGCCAGATCGTCACATAGGCTGCTCTTCTCTCTCAAACGGTTACATTTATCGTCTGCAAAGCTATGTCGCGGGCTGCGGTATGTTATGACACTAAAAGCACCATAGTAGAACACAGAATAAGCTTCTAAAATGATGTAATAGCCAGTAAGAAGCAGTACAACTCAAGCTTTAGTTATCGATTATTGACTTTTTAGCTGGCTTTTGTACTTTGGACATGAGTTAGGACCATAACATTTTGCATGAAAGGAGGACTAGCTGCCGCCTTGCATGGGAGAATGTGAAAAGTGTTCATATGTAGTAAAAACCTCAGAAATCCGTCCGTTTTCTTCATTTGTTATCGAATCGACTTAAAGCCTGATCGTCACATTAGCCGCTCTTCTCTCTGAAACGGTTACATTTATCGTCTGCAAAGCTACGTCGTGTGCTGCAAAACGAGGAGACACTAAAAGCACCATAGTAGAACCCAGATGAAGCTTCTAAGTTGATATAATAACGAGTAAGAAGATGTACAATTCAAGCTTTAGTTATCGATTATTGACTTTTTAGCCGGCTTGGGTGCCTTGGACATGAGCTAGGACCTTACGATTTTGCATGAAGGAGGACTATTAGTCGCGTTGCACGGGAGAATGTGTAAAGTTTTCATATGTAGTAAAAACCTGAGAAATCCGGCGTTTTTCGTCATTTGTTATTGAATCGACTTAAAGCCAGATCGTCACATTGGCCGCTCTTCTCTCTGAAACGGTTACATTTATCGTCTGCAAAGCTATGTCGCGTGCTGCGGTATGCGGAGACACTAAAAGCACCACAGTAAAACACAGAAGAAGCTTTTAACTTGTCATAATAGCCAGTAAGAAGCAATACAATTCAAGTTTTAGTTATCGATTATTGACTTTTTACCCATCTTTGGTGCCTTGGACATGAGCTAGGACCTTAAGATTTTGCATGAAAGGAGGACTAGCAGCAGCGTTGCATGGGAGAATGTGAAAAGTGTTCATATGTAGTAAAAACCTATGAAATCCGTCCGTTTTCACCATTTGTTATCAAATCGACTTAAAGCCATATCGTCACATAGGCCGCTCTTCTTCTGAACCGGTTACATTTATCGTCTGCAAAACTATGTCACGTACTGCGGTATGCGGAGACACTAAAAGTACCATAGGAGAACACGGAAGCAGCTTCTAAGTTGAATTAATAGCCAGTAAGAAGCAGTAGAATTCAAGTTTTAATTATCGATTATTGACTTTAAACGATTCTTTGGTGCCTTGGACATGAGCTAGGACCTTACGATTTTGCATGAAAGGAGGGCTAGCAGCCGCCTTGCACGAGAGAATGTGTAAAGTGTTCATATGTAGTAAAAACCTGAGAAATCAATCCCGTTTCGTGATTTGTTATCGAAAGGATTTGAAGAAAGATCGTGACATTGGCCGCTCTTCTCTGAGAAACGGTTGCATTTATTATCTGCAAAGCTATGTCGCGTGCTGCGGTATGCGGAAACACTAAAAGCACCATAGTAGAACACAGAAGAAGCTTCTAAGTTGATGTAATAGCCAGTAAGAAGCAGTACAATTCAGGTTTTAGTTATCGATTATTGACTTTTTACCCTTCTTTGGTGCCTTGCATGAAAGGAGGACTAGCAGTCACACTGCACGGGAGAATGTGAAAAGTTTTCATATGTAGTAAGAACCAGAGAAATCCGTCCGTTTTCTTCATTTGTTATCGAATCGACTTAAAGCCCTATCGTCACATTGGGCGCTCTTCTCCTGAACCGGTTTTATTTGTCGTCTGCAAAGCTATGTCCCGTGCTGCGGTATGCGGAGACCCTAAAAGCACAATAGTAGAACACAGAAGAAGCTTCTAAGTTGATGTAATAGCCAATAAGAAGCAGTACAATTCAAGTTTTGGTTATGGATTATTGACTTTTACCCTTCTTTGGTGCCTTGGACATTAACTAGGACATTACCATTTTGCATTAAAGGAGGGCTAGCAGCCGCTTTGCACGAGAGAATGTGTAAAGTGTTCACATGTAGTAAAAACCTGAGAAATCCATCCGTTTTCGTCATTTGTTATCGAATGGATTTGAAGAAAGGTCGTCACACTGGCCGCTCTTCTCCCTGAAACGGTTACATTTATCGTCTGCAAAGCTATGTCGCGTCCTGCGGTATGCGGAGACACTAAAAGCACCATAATAGTACACAGAGGAAGCTTCTAAGTTGAGGTAATAACCAGTAAGAAGCAGTACAATTCAAGTTTTAGGTATCGATTATTGACTTTTTACCCTTGTTTGGTGCCTTGGACATGAGCTAGGACCTTAAGATTTTGCATGAAAGGAGGACTAGGAGCCACATTGCACGGGATAATGTGAAAAGTGTTCATATGTAGTAAAAACCTGAGAAATCCGTCGGTTTTCTTCATTTGTTATCGAATCGACTTAAAGCCAGATCGTCACATTGGCCGCTCTTCTCTCTGAAACTGTTACATTAATCGTCTGCAAAGCTATGTCGCGTGCTGCGGTATGCGGAGACAGTAATAACACATTAGTAGAACACAGAAGAAGCTTCTAGGTTGATGTAATAGCTAGTAAGAAGCAGTACAATTCAAGTTTTAGTTATCGATTATTGACTTTTTACCCTTCTTTGGTGCCTTGGACTTGAGCTAGGACCTTACGATTTTGCATGAAAGTAGGACTAGCAACTGCGTGGCACGGGAGATTGTGAAAAGTGTTCATATGTAGTAAAAACCTGAGAAATACGCCCGTTTTCGTCATGTGTTATCGAATGGACTTGAAACCAGATCGTCACATTGGCCGCTCTTCTCTCTGAAACGTTTACATTTATCGTCTGCAAAGCTATGTCGCGTGCTGCCGTATGCGGAGACACTAAAAGCACCATAGTAGAACACAGCAGAAGCTTCTAAGGTGAGGTAATACCCAGTAACAAGCAGTACAATTCCAAGTTTTAAATATCGATCATTGACTGTTTAAAGTTCTCTGATGCCTTGTACATGTGGTAGGACCTTAAGAGTATGCATGAAAGGAGGGCTAGCAGCCGCCTTGCACGAGAGAATCTGAAAAGTGTTCATATGTAGTAAAAACCTGAAAAATCCGTCCGTTTCGTCTTTTGTTTTCGAATGGACTTGAAACCAGTTCGACACATTGGCCGCTCTTCTCTCGAAAACGGTAACATTTGTCGTTCTGCAAAGCTATGTCGCGTGCTGAGGTATGCGGAGACACTAAAAGCACCATAGTAGAACACAGAAGAAGCCTCTAAATTGATGTAAAAGCCAGTAAGAAGCAGTGCAATTCAAGTTTTGGTTACCGATTATTGACTTTTTACTCTTCTTTGGTGACTTGGACATGGGCTAGGACCTTAAGATCTTGCATGAATGTAGGGCTAGCTGCTGCGTTGCACGGGAGAATGTAAAAAGTGTTCATATGTAGTAGAAACCTGAGAAATCCGTCCGTTTTCGTCATTTGTTATCGAATCGACTTAAAGCCAGATCGTCACATTGGCCGCTCTTCTCTCTGAAACGGTTGCATTTAACGTCTGCAAAGCTATGTCGGGTGCTGAGGTATGCAGAGACACTAAAAGCACCATAGTAGAACACAGAAGAAGCTTCTAATGTGATGTAATAGCCAGTAAGAAGAAGTACAATTCAAGTTAAAGTTATTGATTATTTACTGTTTTCCTTTCCTTGATGGCTTGGTCATGAGCTAGGACCTTAAGATTTTGCATGAAAGAATTAAGAGCAGCCGCGTTTCGTAGTAGAATGTGAAAAGTGTTCATGTGTAGTACAAACCTGAGAAATCCGTCCGTTTTCGTCATTTGTTATCGAATTGACTTAAAGCCAGATCGTCACATTGGCCGATCTTCTCTCTGAAACGGCCACATTTATCGTCTGCAAAGCTATGTCGCGTGCTGCGATATGTGGAGACACTTAAAGCACTATAGTAGAACACAGAAGAAGTTTCTAAGTTGATGTAATAGCCAGTAAGAAGCAGTACAATTCAAGTTCTATTTATCGACTATTGACTTTTTACCCTTCTTTGGTGCCTTGGGCATGAGCTAGGACCTTAAGATTTTGCATGAAAGGTAGACTAGCAGCCGCGGTGCACGGGAGAATGTGAAAAGCGTTCATATGTAGTAAAAACCTTAGAAATCCGTCCGTTTTCTTCATTTGTTATCGAATTGCCTTAAAGCCATATCGTCACATTGGCCGCTCTTCTCTCTGAAACGGTTACATTTGTCGTCTGCAAAGCTAAGTCACGTGCTGCGGTATGCGGAGACACTATAAGCACCATAGTAGAAAACAGAAGAAGCTTCTAAGTTGATGTACTAGCGAGTATGAAGGACTACAATTCAAGTTTTAGTTATAGATTATTGACTTTTGACAATTGTTTGGTGCTTTGGACATGAGGTGGGACCATAAGATTTTGCATGAAAAGAGGGCTGGCAGCCGCCTTGCACGAGAGAATGTGAACAGTGTTCATATGTAGTAAAAACCTGAGAAATCCGTCCGTTTTCGTCATTTGTTTTCGAATGGACTTGAAACCAGATCGTCACATTGGCCGCTCTTCTCTCAGAAACGGTTACATTCATCGTCTGCAAAGCTATGTCGCGTGCTGCGATATGCGGAGACACTAAAAGCACCATAGTAAAACACAGAAGAGGTTTCTAAGTTGATGTAATAGCCAGTAAGAAGCAGTACAATTCAAGTTTTTTTTATCGACTATTGACTCTTTACACTTCTTTGGTGCCTTGGGCATGAGCTAGGACCTTAAGATTTTGCATGAAAGGTGGACTAGGAGCCGCGTTGCACGGGAGAATGTGAAAAGTGTTCATATGTAGTAAAAACCTGAGAAATCCGTTCGTTTTCGTCATTTGTTATCGAATCGACACATAGCCTGATCGTCACATTAGCCGCTCTTCTCTCTGAAACGTTTACATTTATCGTCTGCAAAGCTATGTCGCGTGCTGCCGTATGCGGAGACACTAAAAGCACCATAGTAGAACACAGAAGAAGCTTCTAAGGTGAGGTAATAGCCAGTAACAAGCAGTACAATTCCAAGTTTTAAATATCGATCATTGACTGTTAAAAATTCTTTGATGCCTTGTACATGTGGTAGGACCTTAAGATTTTGCATGAAAGGAGGGCTAGCAGCCGCCTTGCACGAGAGAATGTGAAAAGTGTTCATATGTAGTAAAAACCTGAGAAATACGTCCGTTTCGTCTTTTGTTTTCGAATGGACTTGAAACAAGATCGACACATAGGAGGCTCTTCTCTCGAAATCGGTAACATTTGTCGTCTGCAAAGCTATGTCGCGTGCTGAGGTATGCGGAGACACTAAAAGCACCATAGTAGAACACAGAAGAAGCTTCTACGTTCATGTAAACGCCAGTAAGAAGCAGTACAATTCAAGTTTTGGTTACCGATTATTGACTTTTTACTCTTCTTTGGTGACATGGACATGGGCTAGGACCTTAAGATCTTGCATGAATGGAGGGCTAGCAGCTGCGTTGCACGGGAGAATGTAAAAGTGTTCATATGTAGTAGAAACCTGAGAAATCCGTCCGTTTTCGTCATTTGTTATCGAATCGAATTAAAGCCAGATCGTCACATTGGCCGCTCTTCTCTCTGAAACGGTTACATTTGTCGTCTGCAAAGCTATGTCGCGTGCTGCAGTATGCGGAGACACTAAAATCACTATAGTACAACACAGAACAAGCTTCTAAGTTGATGTAATAGCCAGTAAGAAGCAGTACAATTCAAGTTTTAGTTATAGATTATGGACTTTTGACCCTTCTTTGGTGCTTTGGACGTGAGATGGGACCATAAGATTTTGCATGAAAAGAGGGCTGGCAGCCGCCTTGCAGGAGAGAATGTGAACAGTGTTCATATGTAGTAAAAACCTGAGAAATCCGTCCGTTTTCGTCATTTGTTATCGAATTGACTTAATGCCAGATCGTCACATTGGCCGCTCTTCTCTCTGAAACGGATACATTTATCGTCTGCAAAGCTATTTCGCGTGCTGCGATATGCGGAGACACTAAAATCACTACAGTAGAACACAGAAGAAGTTTCTAAGTTGATATAATAGCCAGTAAGAAGCAGTACAATTCAAGTTTTAGCTATCGATTATGGACTTTTTACCCTTGTTTGGTGCCTTGGACATGAGTTAGGACCTTAAGATTTTGCGTGAAAGGAGGACTAGCAGCCACGTTGCACTGGAGAGTGTGAAAAGTATCCATATGTAATAAAAACCTGAGAAATCCGTCCGTATTCGTCATTTGCTATCGAATCGACTTAAAGCCAGATCGTCACATTGTCCACTCTTCTCTCTGAAACGGTTACATTTATCGTCTGCAAAGCTATGTCGCGTGCTGCGGTATGCGGAGACACTAAAAGCACCATAGTAGAACACAGAAGAAGTTTCTAAGTTGATGTAATAGCCAGTAAGAAGCAGTACAATTCAAGTTTTAGTTATCGATTATTGACTTTTTACCCTTCTTTGGTGCCTTGGGCATGAGCTAGGACCTTAGAATCTTGCATGAAAGGAGGACTAGCAGCCGCGTTGCATGGAGAATGTGAAAAGTGTTCATATGTAGTAAAAACCTGAGAAATCCGTCCGTTTTCGTCATTTGTTATCGAATCGACTTAAAGCCAGAGCGACACATTGGCCGCTCTTCTCTCTGAGACGGTTACATTTATCGTCTGCAAAGCTATGTCGCGTGCAGAGGTATGCGGAGACACTAAAAGCACCATAGTAGAACACAGAAGAAGCTTCTAAGTTGATGTAATAGCCAGTAAGAAGCAGTACAATTCTAGTTTAAGTTATCGATTATTGACTATTTTCCTTTCCTTGATGGTTTGGACATGAGCTAGGACCTTAAGATTTTGTATGAAAGGATCGAGAGCTGTCGTGTTTCATAGTAGAATGTGAAAAGTGTTCATGTATAGTAAAAACCTGAGAAATCCGTCGGTTTTCTTCATTTGTTATCGAATCGACTTAAAGCTAGATCTTCACATTTTCCGCTCTTGTCTCTGAAACTGTTACATTAATCGTCTGCAAAGCTATATCGCGTGCTGCGGTATGCGGAGACAGTAGAGGCACAATAGCAGAACACAGAAGAAGCTTCTAAGTTGATGTAATAGCCAGTAAGAAGCAGTACAATTCAAGTTTTAGTTATCGATTATTGACTTTTTACACTTCTCCTTCAATGATGCCTTGGACATGAGCTAGGACCTTAGAATCTTGCATGAAAGGAGGACTAGCAGCCGCGTTGCATGGAGAATGTGATAAGTGTTCATATGTAGTAAAAACCTGAGAAATCCGTCCGTTTTCGTCATTTGTTATCGAATCGACTTAAAGCCAGAGCGACACATTGGCCGCTCTTCTCTCTGAGACGGTTACATTTATCGTCTGCAAAGCTATGTCGCGTGCTGAGGTATGCGGAGACACTAAAAGCACCATAGTAGAACACAGAAGAAGCTTCTAAGTTGATGTAATAGCCAGTAAGAAGCAGTACAATTCTAGTTTAAGTTAACGATTATTGACTATTTTCCTTTCCTTGATGGTTTGGACATGAGCTAGGACCTTAAGATTTTGCATGAAAGGATCGAGAGCGGTTGTGTTTCATAGTAGAATGTGAAAAGTGTTCATGTATAGTAAAAACCTGAGAAATCCGTCGGTTTTCTTCATTTGTTATTGAATCGACTTAAAGCTAGATCGTCACATTTTCCGCTTTTCTCTCTGAAACTGTTACATTAATCGTCTGCAAAGCTATATCGCGTGCTGCGGTATGCGGAGACAGTAGAGGCACAATAGCAGAACACAGAAGAAGCTTCTAAGTTGATGTAATAGCCAGTAAGAAGCAATACAATTCCAGTTTTAGTTATCTATTATTGACTTTTTAGCTTTCATTGGTGCCTTGGACATGGGCTAGGACCTAAAGTTTGTGCATGAAAGAAGGACTAGCAACCGCGTTGCACGGGAGAATGTGAAAAGTGTTCATATGTAGTAAAAACCTGAGAAATCCGTCCGTTATCGTCATGGGTTACCGAATCGTCTTAAAGCCAGGTCGTCATATTGGCCGCACCTCTCGCTGAAACGTTTACATTTATCGTCTGCGAAGGTATGTCGCGTGCTGCGGTATGCGGAGACACTAAAAGCACTATAGTAGAACACAGATCAAGCTTCTAAGTTGATGTAATAGCCAATAAGAAGCAGTACAATGCAAGTTTTAGTTATCGATTATTGACTTTTTACCCTTCTTTGGTGCCTTGGACATGAGCTAGGACCTTAGAATCTTGCATGAAAGGAGGACTAGCAGCCGCGTTGCACGGGAGAATGTGAAAAGTGTTCATATGCAGTAAAAACCTGAGAAATCCGTCCGTTTTCATAATTTGTTGTCGAATCAACTTTAAGCCAGATCGTCACATTGGCCGCTCTTCTCTCTGAGACGGTTACATTTATCGTCTGCAAAGCTATATCGCGTGCTGCGGTATGCGGAGACACTAAAACCACCATAGTAGAACACAGAAGAAGCTTCTAAGTTGATGTAATAGCCATTAAGAAGCAGTAAAATTCAAGTTTTAGCTATCGATTATTGACTTTTTACCCTTCTTTGCCCTCCATGAACCATAGACTTTGCCGTTGGTGGGGAGACTTGCGTGCCTCAGCGATACAGATGGCCGTACCGTAGGTGCAACCACAACGGAGGGGTATCTGTTGAGAGGCCAGACAAACAAGTGGTTCCTGAAAAGGGGCAGAAGCCTTTTCAGTAGTTGCAGGGGCAACAGTCTGGATCTTTGACTGATCTGGCCTTGCAACATTAACCAAAACGGCCTTGCTGTGCTGGTACTCCGATCGGCTGAAAGCAAGGGGATACTACAGCCGTAATTTATCCCGAGGACATGCAGCCTTACTGTATGATTAAATGATGATGACGACCTCTTGGGTAAAATATTCCGGAGGTAAAATAGTCCCGCATTCGGATCTCCGGGTGGGGACTACTCAGGAGGATGTCTTTATCAGGAGAAAGAAAACTGGTATTCTACGGATCGGAGCATGGAATGTCAGATCCCTTAATCGGGCAGGTAGGATAGAAAATTTAAAAAGGGAAATGGATAAGTTAAAGTTAGATATAGTGGGAATTAGTGAAGTTCGGTGGCAGGAGGAACAAGACTTTTGGTCAGGTGAATACAGGGTTATAAATACAAAATCAAATAGGGGTAATGCAGGAGTAGGTTTAATAATGAATAAGAAAATAGGAATGCGGGTAAGCTACTACAAACAGCATAGTGAACGCATTATTGTGGCCAAGATAGACACAAAGCCCATGCCTACTACAGTAGTACATGTTTATATGCCAACTAGCTCTGCAGTTGATGAAGAAATTGATGAAATGTATGATGAGATAAAAGAAATTATTCAGGTAGTGAAGGGAGACGAAAATTTACTAGTCATGGGTGACTGGAATTCGTCAGTAGGACTAGGGATAGAAGGAAACATAGTAGGTGATTATGGATTGGGGCTAAGAAATGAAAGAGGAAGCCGTTTGGTAGAATTTTGCACAGAGCATAACTTAATCATAGCTAACACTTGGTTCAAGAATCATAAAAGAAGGTTGTATACATGGAAGAATCCTGGAGATACTAAAAGGTGTCAGATAGATTATATAATGGTAAGACAGAGATTTAGGAATCAGGTTTTAAATTGTAGGACATTTCCAGGGGCAGATGTGGACTCTGACCACAATCTATTGGTTATGACCTGTAGGTTAAAACTGAAGAAACTGCAAAAAGGTGGGAATTTAAGGACATGGGATCTGGATAAGCTGAAAGAACCAGAGGTTGTACAGAGTTTCAAGGAGAGCATAAGGGAACAATTGGCAGTAATGGGGGAAAGAAACACAGTTGAAGAAGAATGGGTAGCTCTGAGGGATGAAGTAGTGAAGGCAGCAGAGGATAAAGTAGGTAAAAAGACTAGGGCTGCTAGAAATCCTTGGGTAACAGAAGAAATATTGAATTTAATTGATGAAAGGAGAAAATATAAAAATGCAGTAAATGAAGCAGGCAAAAAGGAATACAAACGTCTCAAAAATGAGATCGACAGGGAGTGCAAAATGGCTAAGCAGGGATGGCTAGAGGACAAATGTAAGGATGTAGAAGCTTATCTCACTAGGGGTATGATAGATACTGCCTACAGGAAAATTAAAGAGACCTTTGGAGAGAAGAGAACCACGTGTATGAATATCAAGAGCTCAGATGGCAACCCAGTTCTAAGCAAAGAAGGGAAGGCAGAAAGGTGGAAGGAGTATATAGAAGGTTTATACAAGGGCTTTGTACTTGACGACAATATTATGGAAATGGAAGAGGATGTAGATGAAGACGAAAACGGAGGTAAGATACTGCGTGAAGAGTTTGACAGAGCACTGAAAGACCTGAGTCGAAACAAGGCCCCCGGAGTAGACAACATTCCATTACAACTACTGACGGCCTTGGGAGAGCCAGTCATGACAAAACTCTACCAGCTGGTGAGCAAGATGTATGAGACAGGCGAAATACCCTCAGACTTCAAGAAGAATATAATAATTCCAATCCCAAAGAAAGCAGGTGCTGACAGATGTGAAAATTACCGAACTATCAGTTTAATAAGCCACGGCTGCAAAATACTAACGCGAATTCTTTACAGACGAATGGAAAAACTGGTAGATGCAGACCTCGGGGAGGATCAGTTTGGATTCCGTCGAAATGTTGGAACACGTGAGGCAATACTGACCTTACGACTTATCTTAGAAGAAAGATTAAGAAAAGGCAAACCTACGTTTCTAGCATTTGTAGACTTAGAGAAAGCTTTTGACAATGTTGACTGGAATACTCTCTTTCAAATTCTGAAGGTGGCAGGGGTAAAATACAGGGAGCGAAAGGCTATTTACAATTTGTACAGAAACCAGATTGCAGTCATAAGAGTCGAGGGGCATGAAAGGGAAGCAGTGGTTGGGGAAGGAGTGAGACAGGGTTGTAGCCTATCGCCGATGTTATTTAATCTGTATATTGAGCAAGCAGTAAAGGAAACAAAAGAAAAATTTGTAGTAGGTATTAAAATTCATGGAGAAGAAATAAAAACTTTGAGGTTCGCCGATGACATTGTAATTCTGTCAGAGACGGCAAAGGACTTGGAAGAGCAGTTGAACGGAATGGACAGTGTCTTGAAAAGAGGATACAAGATGATCATTAACAAAAGCAAAACGAGGATAATCGAATGTAGTAAAATTAAATCGGGTGATGCTGAGGGAATTAGATTAGGAAATGAGATACTTAAAGTAGTAAAGGAGTTTTGCTATTTAGGAAGTAAAATAACTGATGATGGTCGAAGTAGAGAGGATATAAAATTTAGACTGACAAGGCAAGGAAAGCGTTTCTCAAGAAGAGAAATTTGTTAACATCGAATATAGATTTAAGTGTCAGGAAGTCGTTTATGAAAGTATTTGTTTGGAGAGTAGCCATGTATGGAAGTGAAACATGGACGATAACTAGTTTGGACAAGAAGAGAATAGAAGCTTTCGAAATGTGGTGCTACAGAAGAATGCTGAAGATTAGATGGGTAGATCACGTAACTAATGAGGAGGTATTGAATAGGATTGGGGAGAAGAGAAGTTTGTGGCACAACTTGACTAGAAGAAGGGATCGGTTGGTAGGACATGTTTTGAGGCATCAAGAGATCACAAATTTAGCATTAGAGGGCAGCGTGGACGGTAAAAATCGTAGAGGGAGACCAAGAGATGAATACACTAAGCAGATTCAGAAGGATGTAGGTTGCAGTAGGTACTGGGAGATGAAGCAGCTTGCACAGGATAGAGTAGCATGGAGAGCTGCATCAAACCAGTTTCAGGACTGAAGACAACAACAACAACAACCCTTCTTTGGTGCCTTGGGCATGACCTAGGACCTTACGATTTTGCATGAAAGGAGGACTAGCAGCCGCGTTGCATGATAGGATGTGAAAAATGATCATGTGTAGTAAAAACCTGAGAAATCCGTCCGCTTTCGTCAATTGTTATCGCATCGACTTAAAGCCAGATCGTCACATTGGCCGCTCTTCTCTCTGAAACGGTTAGATTTCCCGTCTGCAAAGCTATGTTACGTGCGGCGGTATGCGGAGACACGAAAAGCACCATAGTACAAAACAGAAGAAGCTTCTAAGTTGATGTAATAGCCAGTAAGAAGCAGTACAATTCAAGTTTTAGTTATCGATTATTGACTTTTTAGCCGGCTTTGGTGCCTTGGACAAGAGCTGGGACCTTAAGAATATGCGTGAAAGGTGGACTAGCAGCTGCGTTGCACGGGAGAATGTGAAAAGTGTTCATATGTAGTAAAAAAAAATGAGACATCCATCCGTTTTCGTTATTTGTTTTCGAATCGGTTTAAGCCAGATCGCCACATTGGCCGCTCTTCTCTCTGAAACTGTTACATTAATAGTCTGCAAAGCAATGTCGCGTGCTGAGGTATGCGGAGGCACTAAAATTACCGTAGCAGAACACAGAAGAAGCTTCTAAGTTGATGTTATAGCCAGTAAGAAGCAGTACAATTCAAGTTTAAGTTAACGATTATTGACTTTTTTCCTTTCCTTGACGGCTTGGACATTAGCTAGGACCTTAAGATTTTGCATGAAAGGATTAAGAGCATTCGTGTTTCATAGTAGAATGTGAAAAGTGTTCATGTGTAGTAAAAACCTGAGAAATCCTTCGGTTTTCTTCATTTGTTATCGAATCGACTTAAAGCCAGATCGTCACATTGGCCGCTCTTCTCTCTGAAACTGTTACATTAATCGTCTGCAAAGCTATGTCGCGTGCTGCGGTATACGGAGACACTAAAAGCACCATACTAGAACACAGATGAAGCTTCTAAGTTGATGTATTAGCCAGTAAGAAGCAGTACAATTCAAGTTTTAGTTATCGATTATTGACTTTTTAGCCGGCTTTGGTGCCTTGGACATGAGGTAGGACCTTAAGATTTTGCATGAAAGGAGAACTAGAAACCGCGTTGCACGGGAAAACGTGAAAAGTGTTCATATGTAGTAAAAACCTGAGAAATCCGTCCGTTTTTGTCATTTGTTATGAATCGACTTAAAGCCAGATCGTCAAATTAGCCGCTCTAATCTCTGAAACGGTTACATTTATCGTCTGCAATGCTATGTCGCGTGCTGCGGTATGCGGAGACACTAAAAGCAGCATAGAAGAACAGCGAAGAAACTCCTAAGTTGATGTATTAGCCAGTAAGAAGCAGTATATTTCAAATTTTAAATATCGATTATTGACTTTCTAACTGGCTTTGGCGCCTTGGTCATGAGCTAGGACCTTAAGATTTTACATGAAAGGAGGACTAGCAATCGTGTTGCACGTAAGAATGTGAAAAGTGTTAATATGTAGTAAAACCTGAGAAATCCGTCCGTTTTCGTCTTTTGTTATGAATCGACTTAAAGCCAGATCGTCACATTGGCCGCTCTTCTCCCTAAAACGATTACATTTATCGTCTGCAAAGCTATGTCTCGTGCTGCGATATGCGGAGAAACTAAAAGCACCATAGAAGAACACAGAAGAAGCTCCTAAATTGAAGTAATAGCCAGTAAGAAGCAGTACAATTCATGTTTTAGCTATCGATTATTGACTTTTTACCCTTGTTTGGTGCCTTGGGTATGAGCTAGGACCTTAAGATTTTGTATGAAAGGAGGTCTAGCAGCCGCGTTGCATGGCAGAATGTGAGAAGTGTTCATACGTAGTAAAAGCCTGAGAAATCCGTGTTTTTTCGTCAATTTTATCGAATCGACGTAAAAGCCAGATCGTCACATTGGCATCTCTTCTCTCTGAAACTGTTACATTTATCGTCTGCAAAGCTATATCGCGTGCTGCCGTATTTGAGACACTAAAAGCACCATAGTAGAACACAGAAGAAGCTTCTAAATTGATGTAATAGCCAGTAAGAAGCAGTACAATTCAAGTTTTAGTTATCGATTATTGACTTTTTACCCTTCTTTGGTGCCTTGGACAAGAGCTAGGAAATTAAGATTTTGCATGAAAGGAGGACTAGCAGCCGCATTTCACGGGAGAATGTGATAAGTGTTCATATGTAGTGAGATCTGAGAAATCCGTCCGTTTACGTCATTTGTTAACGAATCGACTTATAGCCAGATCGTCACATTGGCCGCTCTTCTCTCTGAAACGATTACATTGATCGTCTGTAAAGCTATGTCGCGTGTTGCGGTTTTCGGAGACACTAAAAGCACCATAGTAGAACACAGAAGAAGCTTCTACGTTGATGTAATAGCCAGTAAGAAGCAGTACAATTCATGTTTTAGTTATCGATTATAAACTTTTTACTCTTCTTTGGTGTCTTGGGCATGAGCTAGGACCTTACAATTTTGCATGAAAGGAGGACTAGCAGCTGCATTGCCCGTGAGAATGTGAAAAGTGTTCATATGTAGTAAAAACCTGAGAAATCCGTCCGTTTTCGCCATTTGTTATCGAATCGACTTAAAGCCAGATCGTCACATTGGCCGCTCTTGTCTCTGAAACGGTTACATTTCTGTTCTGCAAAGCTATGTCGCATGCTGCGTTATGCGGAGACACTAAAAGCACCATAGTAGAACACAGATGAAGCTTCTAATTTGATGTAATAACCAGTAAGGTGTAGTACAATTCAAGTTTTAGTTATCGATTACAGACATTTTAGCCGGCTTTGTTGCCTTGGACATCAGCTTGGACCTTAAGATTTTGCCTGTAAAGAGGACTAGCAGCCGCGTTGCACGGGAGAATGTGAATGTGTTTATATGTAGTAAAAACCTGGTAAATCCGTTCGTTTTCGCCATTTGTTATTGAATCGTCTTAAAGCCAGCTCGTCACATTGTCCGCTCTTCTCTCTGAAACGGTAACATTTATCGTCTGCAAAACTATGTCGCGTGCTGCGATATGCGGAGATACTAAAAGCACCAAGGTAGAACATAGAAGAAGCTTCGAAGTTGATGTATCAGCCAGTGAGATGCAGTACAATTCAAGTTTTAGTTATCGATTATTGACTTTTTACCCATCTTTGTTGCCTTGGACATGAATTATTACCTTAAGATTTGCATGAAAGGAGGTCTAGCAGCCGCGTTTCACGGGAGAATGTGAAAAGTGTTCATATGTAGTAAAAACCTGAGAAATCCGTCCGTTTTCGTCATTTGTTGTCGAATCGACTTAAAGTCAGAATGTCACAATGGCCGCTCTTCTCTCTGAAACGGTTACATTCATCGTCCGCAAAGCTATGTCGCGTGTTACGGTATGCGGAGACACTAGAAGCACCATAGTAAAACTTAGAAGAAGCTTCTAAGTTGATGTAATAACCAGTAAGAAGCAGTACAATTCAAGTTTTAGTTTTCGATTGTTGACTTTTTACCCTCTTTGGTGCCTTGGTCATGAGCTAGGACATTAAGATTTTGCATTAAAGGAGGACTAGCAACCGCGTTGCCCGGGGGAATGTGAAAAGTGTTCATATATAGTAAAAACCTGAAAAATCCGTCCGTTTTTGACCATTTGTTATCGAATCGACTTAAAGCCAGATCGTCACATTGGCCGCTCTTCTCTCTGAAACGGTTACATTTATCGTCTGCAAAGCTATGTCGCGTGCTGCGGTATGCGGAGACACTAAAAGCACCATAGCAGAACCCAGAAGAAGCTTCTAAGTTGATGTAATAGCCAGTAAGAAGCAGTACAATTCAAGATTTATTTATTGATTATTGACTTTTTACCCTTCTTTGGTGTCTTGGGCTTGAGCTGGGACCTTATGATTTTGCATGAAAGGACGGCTAGCAGCCGCGTTGCACGGGAGAATGTGAAAGGTGTTCATATGCAGTAAAAATCCTGAGAAATCTGTCCGTTTTCACCATTTGTTTTCGAATTGACTTAAAGCCAGATCGTCACATTGGCCGCTCTTGTCTCTGAAACGGTTACATTTCTCTTCTGCAAAGCTATGTCGCATACTGCGGTATGCGGAGACACTAAAAGCACCATAGTAGAACACAGAAGAAGCTTCTAAGATGATGTAATAGCCAGTAGGAAGCAGTACAATTCAAGTTTTAGTTATCGATTATTGACTTTTTACCCGTCTTTGTTGCTTTGGACGTGAGGTAGGACCTTAAGATTTGCATGAAAGGAGGTCTAGCAGCCGCGTTGCACGGGAGAATGTGAAAAGTGTTCATATATAGTAAAAACCTGAAAAATCCGTCCGATTTTGACCATTTGTTATCGAATCGAATTAAAGCCAGATGGTCACATTGGCCGCTCTTCTCTCTGAAACGGTTACATTTATCGTCTGCAAAGCTATGTCGCGTGCTGCGGTATGCGGGTCACTAAAGGCACCATAGCAGAACCCAGAAGAAGCTTCTAAGTTGATGTAATAGGCAGTAAGAAGCAGTACAATTCATGATTTATTTATCGATTATTGACTTTTTACCCTTATTTGGTGCTTTGGACATGAGCTAGGACTTTAAGATTTTGCATGAAAGGGGGACTAGCAGCCGCGTTGCACGGGAGAATGTGAAAAGTGTTCATATATAGTAAAAACCTGAAACATCCGTCCGTTTTTGACCATTTGTTATCGAATCGACTTAAAGTCAGATCGTCACATTGGCCGCTCTTCTCTCTGAAATGGTTACATTTCTCGTCCGCAAAGCTATGTCGCGTGCTGCGGTATGCGGAGACACTAAAAGCGCCGTAGTAGAACCCAGAAGAAGCTGCTAAGTTGATGTAATAGCCAGTAAGAATCAGTGAAATTCAAGTTTTAGTTATCGATTATTAAATTTTTACCCTTCTTTGGTGCCTTGGACATGAGCTAGGACCTTATGATCTTGCAAGCAAGGATGACTAGCAGCCGCGTTGCACGGGAGAATGTGAAAAGTGTTCATATATAGTAAAAACCTGAGAAATCTGTCCGTTTTTGTCATTTGTTATCGAATCGACTTAATGCCAGATCGTCACATTGACCGCTCTTCTCACTGAAACGGTTACATTTATTGTCAGCAAAGCTATGTCGCGTGCTGCAGTACCCAGAGACACTAAAAGCACCATAGCATAACACACAAGAAGCTTCTAAGTTGATGTAATAGCCAGTAAGAAGCAGTAAAATTCAAGTTTTTGCTATCGATTATTGACTTTTTACCCTTCTTTGGTGCCTTGGACATGAGCTAGGACCTTACGATTTTGCATGAAAGGAGGACTAGCAGCCGCGTTGCACGGGAGAATGTGAAAAGTGTTCATATGCAGTAAAAACCTGAGAAATCCGTCCGTTTTCGTCATTTGTTATGGAATCGACTTAAAGCCAGATCGTCACATTGGCCGCTCTTCTCTCTGAAACTGTTACATTTATCGTCTGCAGAGCTATGTCGCGTGCTGCGGTATGCGGAGACTCTAAAAGCACCATAGTAGAACACAGAAGAAGCTTCTAAGTTGATGTAATAGCCAGTAAGAAGCAGTAAAATTCAAGTTTTTGCTATCGATTATTGACTTTTTACCCTTCTTTGGTGCCTTGGACATGAGCTAGGACCTTACGATTTTGCATGAAAGGAGGACTAGCAGCCGCGTTGCACGGGAGAATGTGAAAAGTGTTCATATGCAGTAAAAACCTGAGAAATCCGTCCGTTTTCGTCATTTGTTATCGAATCGACTTAAAGCCAGATCGTCACATTAGCCGCTCTTCTCTCTGAAACGGTTACATTTATCGTCTGCAAAGCTATGTCGCGTGCTGAGTTATGCGGAGACACTAAAAGCACCATAGCAGAACACAGGAGAAGCTTCTAAGTTGATGTAATAGCCAGTAAGAAGCAGTACAATTCAAGTTTAAGTTGTCGATTATTTACTATTTTCCTTTCCTTGATGGCTTGGACATGAGCTAGGACCTTAAGATTTTGCATGAAACGATCGAGAGCGGTCGTGTTTCATAGTAGAATGCGAAAAGTGTTCATGTATAGTAAAAACCTGAGAAATCCGTAGGTTTTCTTCATTTGTTATCGAATCGACTTAAAGCCAGATCGTCACATTGGCCGCTCTTCTCTCTGAAACTGTTACATTAATCGTCTGTAAATCTATGTCGCGTGCTGCGGTATGCCGAGACAGTAAAAGCACAATAGTAGAACACAGAAGAAGCTTCTAAGTTGATGTAATAGCTTGTAAGAAGCAATACAATTCAAGTTTTAGTTATCGATTATTGACTTTTTACCCATCTTTGGTGCCTTGGACATGAGCTAGGACCTTACGATTTTGCATGAAAGGAGGACTGGCAGCCGCGTTGCACGGGAGAATGTGAAAAGTGTTCATATGCAGTAAAAACCTGAGAAATCCGTCCGTTTTCATCATTTGTTGTCGAATCAACTTTAAGCCAGATCGTCACATTGGCCGCTCTTCTCTCTGAGACGGTTACATATATCGTCTGCAAAGCTATATCGCGTGCTGCGGTATGCGGAGACACTAAAACCACCATAGTAGAACACAGAAGAAGCTTCTAAGTTGATGTAATAGCCATTAAGAAGCAGTACAATTCAAGTTTTAGCTATCGATTATTGACTTTTTACCCTTCTTTGCCCCCCATGAACCATGGACTTTGCCGTTGGTGGGGAGACTTGCGTGCCTCAGTGATACAGATGGCCGTACCGTAGGTGCAACCACAACGGAGGGGTATCTGTTGAGAGGCCAGACAAACAAGTGGTTCCTGAAGAGGTTCAGCAGCCTTTTCAGTAGTTGCAGGGGCAACAGTCTGGATCTTTGACTGATCTGGCCTTGCAATATTAACCAAAACGGCCTTGCTGTGCTGGTACTCCGATCGGCTGAAAGCAAGGGGATACTACAGCCGTAATTTATCCCGAGGACATGCAGCCTTACTGTATGATTAAATGATGATGACGACCTCTTGGGTAAAATAGTCCCGCATTCGGATCTCCGGGTGGGGACTACTCAGGAGGATGTCTTTATCAGGAGAAAGAAAACTGGCATTCTACGGATCGGAGCATGGAATGTCAGATCCCTTAATCGGGCAGGTAGGATAGAAAATTTAAAAAGGGAAATGGATAGGTTAAAGTTAGATATAGTGGGATTTAGTGAAGTTCGGTGGCAGGAGGAACAAGACTTTTGGTCAGGTGAATACAGGGTTATAAATACAAAATCAAATAGGGGTAATGCAGGAGTAGGTTTAATAATGAATAAGAAAATAGGAATGCGGGTAAGCTACTACAAACAGCATAGTGAACGCATTATTGTGGCCAAGATAGACACAAAGCCCATGCCTACTACAGTAGTACAAGTTTATATGCCAACTAGCTCTGCAGATGATGAAGAAATTGATGAAATGTATGATGAGATAAAAGAAATTATTCAGGTAGTGAAGGGAGACGAAAATTTACTAGTCATGGGTGACTGGAATTCGTCAGTAGGACTAGGGATAGAAGGAAACATAGTAGGTGATTATGGATTGGGGCTAAGAAATGAAAGAGGAAGCCGTTTGGTAGAATTTTGCACAGAGCATAACTTAATCATAGCTAACACTTGGTTCAAGAATCATAAAAGAAGGTTGTATACATGGAAGAATCCTGGAGATACTAAAAGGTGTCAGATAGATTATATAATGGTAAGACAGAGATTTAGGAATCAGGTTTTAAATTGTAGGACATTTCCAGGGGCAGATGTGGACTCTGACCACAATCTATTGGTTATGACCTGTAGGTTAAAACTGAAGAAACTGCAAAAAGGTGGGAATTTAAGGACATGGGATCTGGATAAGCTGAAAGAACCAGAGGTTGTACAGAGTTTCAAGGAGAGCATAAGGGAACAATTGGCAGTAATGGGGGAAAGAAACACAGTTGAAGAAGAATGGGTAGCTCTGAGGGATGAAGTAGTGAAGGCAGCAGAGGATAAAGTAGGTAAAAAGACTAGGGCTGCTAGAAATCCTTGGGTAACAGAAGAAATATTGAATTTAATTGATGAAAGGAGAAAATATAAAAATGCAGTAAATGAAGCAGGCAAAAAGGAATACAAACGTCTCAAAAATGAGATCGACAGGGAGTGCAAAATGGCTAAGCAGGGATGGCTAGAGGACAAATGTAAGGATGTAGAAGCTTATCTCACTAGGGGTATGATAGATACTGCCTACAGGAAAATTAAAGAGACCTTTGGAGAGAAGAGAACCACGTGTATGAATATCAAGAGCTCAGATGGCAACCCAGTTCTAAGCAAAGAAGGGAAGGCAGAAAGGTGGAAGGAGTATATAGAAGGTTTATACAAGGGCGATGTACTTGACGACAATATTATGGAAATGGAAGAGGATGTAGATGAAGACGAAAAGGGAGGTAAGATACTGCGTGAAGAGTTTGACAGAGCACTGAAAGACCTGAGTCGAAACAAGGCCCCCGGAGTAGACAACATTCCATTACAACTACTGACGGCCTTGGGAGAGCCAGTCATGACAAAACTCTACCAGCTAGTGAGCAAGATGTATGAGACAGGCGAAATACCCTCAGACTTCAAGAAGAATATAATAATTCCAATCCCAAAGAAAGCAGGTGCTGACAGATGTGAAAATTACCGAACTATCAGTTTAATAAGCCACGGCTGCAAAATACTAACGCGAATTCTTTACAGACGAATGGAAAAACTGGTAGATGCAGACCTCGGGGAGGATCAGTTTGGATTCCGTCGAAATGTTGGAACACGTGAAGCAATACTGACCTTACGACTTATCTTAGAAGAAAGATTAAGAAAAGGCAAACCTACGTTTCTAGCATTTGTAGACTTAGAGAAAGCTTTTGACAATGTTGACTGGAATACTCTCTTTCAAATTCTGAAGGTGGCAGGGGTAAAATACAGGGAGCGAAAGGCTATTTACAATTTGTACAGAAACCAGATTGCAGTCATAAGAGTCGAGGGGCATGAAAGGGAAGCAGTGGTTGGGGAAGGAGTGAGACAGGGTTGTAGCCTATCCCCGATGTTATTTAATCTGTATATTGAGCAAGCAGTAAAGGAAACAAAAGAAAAATTTGTAGTAGGTATTAAAATTCATGGAGAAGAAATAAAAACTTTGAGGTTCGCCGATGACATTGTAATTCTGTCAGAGACGGCAAAGGACTTGGAAGAGCAGTTGAACGGAATGGACAGTGTCTTGAAAAGAGGATATAAGATGATCATTAACAAAAGCAAAACGAGGATAATCGAATGAAGTAAAATTAAATCGGGTGATGCTGAGGGAATTACATTAGGAAATGAGATACTTAGAGTAGTAAAGGAGTTTTGCTATTTAGGAAGTAAAATAACTGATGATGGTCGAAGTAGAGAGGATATAAAATTTAGACTGACAAGGCAAGGAAAGCGTTTCTCAAGAAGAGAAATTTGTTAACATCGAATATAGATTTAAGTGTCAGGAAGTCGTTTATGAAAGTATTTGTTTGGAGAGTAGCCATGTATGGAAGTGAAACATGGACGATAACTAGTTTGGACAAGAAGAGAATAGAAGCTTTCGAAATGTGGTGCTACAGAAGAATGCTGAAGATTAGATGGGTAGATCACGTAACTAATGAGGAGGTATTGAATAGGATTGGGGAGAAGAGAAGTTTGTGGCACAACTTGACTAGAAGAAGGGATCGGTTGGTAGGACATGTTTTGAAGCATCAAGGGATCACAAATTTAGCATTAGAGGGCAGCGTGGACGGTAAAAATCGTAGAGGGAGACCAAGAGATGAATACACTAAGCAGATTCAGAAGGATGTAGGTTGCAGTAGGTACTGGGAGATGAAGCAGCTTGCACAGGATAGAGTAGCATGGAGAGCTGCATCAAACCAGTTTCAGGACTGAAGACAACAACAACAACAACCCTTCTTTGGTGCCTTGGGCATGACCTAGGACCTTACGATTTTGCATGAAAGGAGGACTAGCAGCCGCGTTGCATGATAGGATGTGAAAAATGATCATGTGTAGTAAAAACCTGAGAAATCCGTCCGCTTTCGTCAATTGTTATCGAATCGACTTAAAGCCAGATCGTCACATTGGCCGCTCTTCTCTCTGAAACGGTTAGATTTCCCGTCTGCAAAGCTATGTTACGTGCGGCGGTATGCGGAGACACGAAAAGCACCATAGTACAACACAGAAGAAGCTTCTAAGTTGATGTAATAGCCAGTAAGAAGCAGTACAATTCAAGTTTTAGTTATCGATTATGGACTTTTTAGCCGGCTTTGGTGCCTTGGACAAGAGCTGGGACCTTAAGAATTTGCGTGAAAGATGGACTAGCAGCCGCGTTGCACGGGAGAGTTCATATGTAGTAAAAGCCTGAGAAATCCGTCCGTTTTCGGCATTTGTTATCGAATCGACTTAAAGCCAGATCGTCACATTGGTCGCTCATCTCTCTGAAACGGTTACATTTATCGTCTGCAAAGCTATGTTGCGTGCTGCGGTATGCGGAGACTTTAAAAGAACCATAGTAGAACACAGAAGAAGCTTCCAAGTTGATGTAATAGTCAGTAAGAAGCAGTACAATTCAAGTTTTAGTTATCGATTATTGACTTTTTACCCTTCTCCTTCTTTGATGCCTTGGACATGAGCTAGGACCTTAAGATCTTGCATGAAAGGGGGACTAGCAGCTGCATTGCCCGGGAGAATGTGAAAAGTGTTCATATGTAGTAAAAACCTGAGAAATCCGTCCGTTTTCGCCATTTGTTATTGAATCGTCTTAAAGCCAGCTCGTCACATTGGCCGCTCTCCTCTCTGAAACGGTAACATTTATCGTCTGCAAAACTATGTCGCGTGCTGCGGTATGCGGAGATAGTAAAAGCACCAAGGTAGAACATAGAAGAAGCTTCGAAGTTGATGTATCAGCCAGTGAGAAGCAGTACAATTCAAGTTTTAGTTATCGATTATTGACTTTTTAGCCGGCTTTGGTGCCTTGGACATGAGCTAGGACCATAAAATTTTGCATGAAAGTAAGACTAGCACCCGCGTTTCACGGGAGAACGTGAAAAGTGTTCATATGTAGTAAAAACCTGAGAAATCCGTCCGTTTTCGCCATTTGTTATTGAATCGTCTTAAAGCCGGCTCGGCACATTGGCCGCTCTTCTCTCTGAAACGGTAACATTTATCGTCTGCAAAACTATGTCGCGTGCTGCGGTATGCGGAGAGTCTAAAAGCACCAAGGTAGAACATAGAAGAAGCTTCGAAGTTGATGTATCAGCCAGTGAGAAGCAGTACAATTCAAGTTTTAGTTATCGATTATTGACTTTTTACCCATCTTTGTTGCCTTGGACATGAATTAGGACCTTAAGATTCGCATGAAAGGAGGTCTAGCAGCCGCGTTTCACGGGAGAATGTGAAAAGTGTTCACATATAGTAAAAACCTGAAAAATCCGTCCGTTTTTGACCATTTGTTATCGAATCGACTTAAGGCCAGATCGTCATATTGGCCGCTCATCTCTCTGAAACGATTACATTTATCGTCTGCAAAGCTATGTCGCGTGCTGCGATATGCGGAGACTAAAAGCACCATAGTAGATCATAGACGAAGCTTCTAAGTTGATGTAATAGCGAGTAAGAAGCAGTACAATTAAAGATTTAGTTATCGATTATTGACTTTTTACCATTCATTGGTGCCTTGTACATGAGGTAGGACCTTACGATTTTGCATGAATGGAGGACTAGCAGCCGCGTTGTTTGGGCGAATGTGAAAAGTGTTCATATGCAGTAAAAACCTGAGAAATCCGTCCATTTTCGCCATTTGTTATCGAATCGACTTAAGGCCAGATCGTCACATTGGCATCTCTTCTCTCTGAAACGGTTACATTTATCGTCTGCAAAGCTATGTCGCGTGCTGCGGTATGCGGAGATACTAAAAGCACCACAGTAGAGCTCAGAAGAAACTTCTAAGTTGATGTAATTGCCAGTAAGAAGCAGTACAATTCAAGTTTTAGTTATCGATTATTGACTTTTTACGCTTCTTTGGTGCCTTGGAAACGAAATAGGACCTTACGATTTTGCATGAAAGGAGGACTAGCAGTCGCGTTGCATGGTAGGATGTGAAAAATGATCATGTGTAGTAAAAACCTGAGAAATCCGTCCGCTTTCGTCATTTGTTATCGAATCGACTTAAAGCCAGATCGTCACATTGGTCGCTCATCTCTCTGAAACGGTTACATTTATCGTCTGCAAAGCTATGTTGCGTGCTGCGGTATGCGGAGACTTTAAAAGAACCATAGTAGAACACAGAAGAAGCTTCTAAGTTGATGTAATAGTCAGTAAGAAGCAGTACAATTCAAGTTTTAGTTATCGATTATTGACTTTTTACCCTTCTCCTTCTTTGATGCCTTGGACATGAGCTAGGACCTTAAGATCTTGCATGAAAGGGGGACTAGCAGCCGCGTTGCATGGGAGAATGTGAAAGGTGTTCAAATGCAGTAAAAACCTGAGAAATTCACCGTTTTCGTCATTTGCTATCGAATCGTCTTAAAGTTAGATCGTCACATTGGCCGCTCTTCTCTCTGAAACGGTTACATTTATCGTCTGCAAAGCTATGTAGCGTGCTGCGATATGCGGAGACACTAAAAGCACCATAGCAGAACATAGAAGAAGCTTCTAAGTTGAAGTAATGGTCAGTAAGAAGTAGTATAATTCATGTTTTAGTTATCGATTATTGACTTTTTACCCTTCTTTGGTGCCTTGGACATGACCTAGGACCTTAAGATTTTGCATGAAAGGAGGGCTAGCAGCCGCGTTGCACGGGAGAATGTGAAATGTGTTGATATGTAGCACAAACCTGAGAAATTCGTTCGTTTTCATCACTTTTTCTGGAATCGACTTAAAGCCAGATCGTCACATTGGCCGCTCTCCTCTCTGAAACGGTTACATTTATCGTCTGCAAAGCTATGTCGTGTGCTGCGGTATGCGGAGACACTAAAAGCGCCGTAGTAGAACCCAGAAGAAGCTTCTAACTTGATGTAATAGCCAGTAAGAATCAGTAAAATTCAAGTTTTATTTATCGATTATTGACTTTCTACCCTTCTTTGGTGCCTTGGGCATGAGCTGGGACCTTATGATTTTGCATGAAACGAGGGCTAGCAGCCGCGTTGCACGGGAGAATGTGAAAAGTGTTCATATGCAGTAAAAACCTGAGAAATCCGTCCGTTTTCGTCATTTGTTATGGAATCGACTTAAAGCCAGATCGTCACATTGGCCGCTCTTCTCTCTGAAACTGTTACATTTATCGTCTGCAAAGCTATGTCGCGTGCTGCGGTATGCGGAGACTCTAAATGCACCATAGTAGAACACAGAAGTAGCTTCTAAGTTGATGTAATAGCCAGTAAGAAGCAGTACAATTCAAGTTTTAGTTATCGATTATTGACTTCTACATCTACATCTACATCCGTACTCCGCAAGCCACCTGACGGTGTGTGGCGGAGGGTACCCTGAGTACCTCTATCGGTTCTCCCTTCTATTCCAGTCTCGTATTGTACGTGGAAAGAAGGATTGTCGGTATGCTTCTGTGTGGGCTCTAATCTCTCTGATTTTATCCTCATGGTCTCTTTGCGAGATATACGTAGGAGGGAGCAATATACTGCTTGACTCTTCGGTGAAGGTATGTTCTCGAAACTTTAACAGAAGCCCGTACCGAGCTACTGAGCGTCTCTCCTGCAGAGTCTTCCACTGGAGTTTATCTATCATCTCCGTAACGCTTTCGCAATTACTAAATGATCCTGTAACGAAGCGCGCTGCTCTCCGTTGGATCTTCTCTATCTCTTCTATCAACCCTACCTGGTGCGGATCCCACACTGCTGAGCAGTATTCAAGCATTGGGCGAACAAGCGTACTGTAACCTACTTCCTTTGTTGTCGGATTGCATTTCCTTAGGATTCTTCCAATGAATCTCAGTCTGGCATCTGCTTTACCGACGATCAACTTCATATGATCATTCCATTTTAAATCACTCCTAATGCGTACTCCCAGATAATTTATGGAATTAACTGCTTCCAGTTGCTGACCTGCTATTTTAGTAGCTAAATGATAAGGTACCTATCTTTCTATGTATTCGCATCACATTACACTTCGCTACATTGAGATTCAATTGCCATTCCGTGCACCATGCGTCAATTCGCTGCAGATCCTCCTGCATTTCAGTACAATTTTCCATTGTTGCAACCTTTCGATACACCACAGCATCATCTGCAAAAAGCCTCAGTGAACTTCCGATGTCATCCACCAGGTCATTTATGTATATTGTGAATAGCAACGGTCCTATGACACTCCCCTGCGGCACACCTGAAATCACTCATACTTCGGAAGACTTCTCTCCATTGAGAATGACGTGCTGCGTTCTGTTATCTAGGAACTCCTCAATCCAATCACACAATTGATCTGATAGTCCGTATGCTCTTACTTTGTTCATTAAACGACTGTGGGGAACTGTGTCAAACGCCTTGCGGAAGTCAAGAAACACGGCATCTACCTGTGAACCCGTGTCTAAGGCCCTCTGAGTCTCGTGGACGAATAGCGCGAGCTGGGTTTCACACGATCGTCTTTTTCGAAACCCATGCTGATTCGTACAGAGTAGATTTCTAGTCTCCAGAAAAGACATTATACTCGAACATAATACGTGTTCCAAAATTCTACAACTGATCGACGTTAGAGATATAGGTCTATAGTTCTGCACATCTGTTCGACGTCCCTTCTTGAGAACGGGGATGACCTGTGCCCTTTTCCAATCCTTTGGAACGCTTCGCTCTTCTAGAGACCTACGGTACACCGCTGCAAGAAGGGGGGCAAGTTCCTTCGCGTACTCTGTGTAAAATCGAACTGGTATCCCATCAGGACCAGCGGCCTTTCCTCTTTTGAGCGATTTTAATTGTTTCTCTATCCCTCTGTCGTCTACTTCGATATCTACCATTTTGTCAACTGTGCGACAATCTAGAGAAGGAAGCACAGTGCAGTCTTCCTCTGTGAAACAGCTTTGGAAGAAGACATTTAGTAATTCGGCCTTTAGTCTGTCATCCTCTGTTTCAGTACCATTTTGGTCACAGAGTGTCTGGACATTTTGTTTTGATCCACCTACCGCTTTGACATAGGACCAAAATTTCTTACGATTTTCTGCCAAGTCAGTACATAGAACTTTACTTTCGAATTCATTGAAAGCCTCTCGCATAGCCCTCCTCACACTACATTTCGCTTCGCGTAATTTTTGTTTGTCTGCAAGGCTTTGGCTATGTTTATGTTTGCTGTGAAGTTCCCTTTGCTTCCGAGGCAGTTTTCTAACTCGGTTGTTGTACCACGGTGGCTCTTTTCCATCTCTTACGATCTTGCTTGGCACATACTCATCTAACGCATATTGTACCATGGTTTTGAACTTCGTCCACTGATGCTCAACACTATCTGTACTTGAGACAAAACTTGTGTGTTGAGCCATCAAGTACTCTGAAATCTGCTTTTTGTCACTTTTGCTAAACAGAAAAATCTTCCTACCTTTTTTAATATTTCTATTTACGGCTGAAATCATCGATGCAATAACCGCTTTATGATCGCTGATTCCCTGTTCTGCATTAACTGATTCAAATAGTTCGGGTCTGTTTGTCACCAGAAGGTCTAATATGTTATCGCCACGAGTCGGTTCTCTGTTTAATTGCTCAAGGTAGTTTTCAGATAAAGCACTTAAAAATATTTCACTGGATTCTTTGTCCCTGCCACCCGTTATGAACGTTTGAGTCTCCCAGTCTATATCCGGCAAATTAAAATCTCCACCCAGAACTATAACATGGTGGGGAAATCTACTCGAAATATTTTCCAAATTATTCTTCAGGTGCTGAGCCACAACAGCTGCTGAGCCCGGAGGCCTATAGAGACATCCAATTACCATGTCTGAGCCTGCTTTAACCGTGACCTTCACCCAAATCATTTCACAATTCGAATCTCCGTCAATTTCCTTCGATACTATTGCACTTCTTATCGCTATAAACACGCCTCCCCCTTCACTGACCAGCCTATCTCTGCGGTATACTTCTTACCCTTCTCCTTCTTTGATGCCTTGGACATGAGCTAGGACCTTAAGATCTTGCATGAAAGGAGGACTAGCAGCCGCGTTGCATGGGAGAATATGAGAAGTGTTCATATGTGGTAAAAACCTGAGAAATCCGTCCGTTTTCGTCATTTGTTATCGAATCGACTTAAAGCCAGATCGTCACATTAGCCGCTCTTCTCTCTGAAACGGTTACATTTATCGTCTGCAAAGCTATGTCGCGTGCTGAGTTATGCGGAGACACTAAAAGCACCATAGCAGAACACAGGAGAAGCTTCTAAGTTGATGTAATAGCCAGTAAGAAGCAGTACAATTCAAGTTTAAGTTATCGATTATTTACTATTTTCCTTTCCTTGATGGCTTGGACATGAGATAGGACCTTAAGATTTTGCATGAAACGATCGAGAGCGGTCGTGTTTCATAGTAGAATGCGAAAAGTGTTCATGTATAGTAAAAACCTGAGAAATCCGTAGGTTTTCTTCATTTGTTATCGAATCGACTTAAAGCCAGATCGTCACATTGGCCGCTCTTCTCTCTGAAACTGTTACATTAATCGTCTGCAAAGCTATGTCGCGTGCTGCGGTATGCCGAGACAGTAAAAACACAATAGTAGAACACAGAAGAAGCTTCTAAGTTGATGTAATAGCTTGTAAGAAGCAATACAATTCAAGTTTTAGTTATCGATAATTGACTTTTTACCCTTCTTTGGTGCCTTGGACATGAGCTAGGACCTTAAGATTTTGCATGAAAGGAGGACTGGCAGCCGCGTTGCACGGGAGAATGTGAAAAGTGTTCATATGCAGTAAAAACCTGAGAAATCCGTCCGTTTTCATCATTTGTTGTCGAATCAACTTTAAGCCAGATCGTCACATTGGCCGCTCTTCTCTCTGAGACGGTTACATTTATCGTCTGCAAAGCTATATCGCGTGCTGCGGTATGCGGAGACACTAAAACCACCATAGTAGAACACAGAAGAAGCTTCTAAGTTGATGTAATAGCCATTAAGAAGCAGTACAATTCAAGTTTTAGCTATCGATTATTGACTTTTTACCCTTCTTTGCCCCCCATGAACCATGGACTTTGCCGTTGGTGGGGAGACTTGCGTGCCTCAGTGATACAGATGGCCGTACCGTAGGTGCAACCACAACGGAGGGGTATCTGTTGAGAGGCCAGACAAACAAGTGGTTTCTGAAGAGGGGCAGCAGTCTTTTCAGTAGTTGCAGGGGCAACAGTCTGGATCTTTGACTGATCTGGCCTTGCAACATTAACCAAAACGGCCTTGCTGTGCTGGTACTCCGATCGGCTGAAAGCAAGGGGATACTACAGCCGTAATTTATCCCGAGGACATGCAGCCTTACTGTATGATTAAATGATGATGACGACCTCTTGGGTAAAATATTCCGGAGGTAAAATAGTCCCGCAATCGGATCTCCGGGTGGGGACTACTCAGGAGGATGTCTTTATCAGGAGAAAGAAAACTGGCATTCTACGGATCGGAGCATGGAATGTCAGATCCCTTAATCGGGCAGGTAGGATAGAAAATTTAAAAAGGGAAATGGATAGGTTAAAGTTAGATATAGTGGGATTTAGTGAAGTTCGGTGGCAGGAGGAACAAGACTTTTGGTCAGGTGAATACAGGGTTATAAATACAAAATCAAATAGGGGTAATGCAGGAGTAGGTTTAATAATGAATAAGAAAATAGGAATGCGGGTAAGCTACTACAAACAGCATAGTGAACGCATTACTGTGGCCAAGATAGACACAAAGCCCATGCCTACTACAGTAGTACAAGTTTATATGCCAACTAGCTCTGCAGATGATGAAGAAATTGATGAAATGTATGATGAGATAAAAGAAATTATTCAGGTAGTGAAGGGAGACGAAAATTTACTAGTCATGGGTGACTGGAATTCGTCAGTAGGACTAGGGATAGAAGGAAACATAGTAGGTGATTATGGATTGGGGCTAAGAAATGAAAGAGGAAGCCGTTTGGTAGAATTTTGCACAGAGCATAACTTAATCATAGCTAACACTTGGTTCAAGAATCATAAAAGAAGGTTGTATACATGGAAGAATCCTGGAGATACTAAAAGGTGTCAGATAGATTATATAATGGTAAGACAGAGATTTAGGAATCAGGTTTTAAATTGTAGGACATTTCCAGGGGCAGATGTGGACTCTGACCACAATCTATTGGTTATGACCTGTAGGTTAAAACTGAAGAAACTGCAAAAAGGTGGGAATTTAAGGACATGGGATCTGGATAAGCTGAAAGAACCAGAGGTTGTACAGAGTTTCAAGGAGAGCATAAGGGAACAATTGGCAGTAATGGGGGAAAGAAACACAGTTGAAGAAGAATGGGTAGCTCTGAGGGATGAAGTAGTGAAGGCAGCAGAGGATAAAGTAGGTAAAAAGACTAGGGCTGCTAGAAATCCTTGGGTAACAGAAGAAATATTGAATTTAATTGATGAAAGGAGAAAATATAAAAATGCAGTAAATGAAGCAGGCAAAAAGGAATACAAACGTCTCAAAAATGAGATCGACAGGGAGTGCAAAATGGCTAAGCAGGGATGGCTAGAGGACAAATGTAAGGATGTAGAAGCTTATCTCACTAGGGGTATGATAGATACTGCCTACAGGAAAATTAAAGAGACCTTTGGAGAGAAGAGAACCACGTGTATGAATATCAAGAGCTCAGATGGCAACCCAGTTCTAAGCAAAGAAGGGAAGGCAGAAAGGTGGAAGGAGTATATAGAAGGTTTATACAAGGGCGATGTACTTGACGACAATATTATGGAAATGGAAGAGGATGTAGATGAAGACGAAAAGGGAGGTAAGATACTGCGTGAAGAGTTTGACAGAGCACTGAAAGACCTGAGTCGAAACAAGGCCCCCGGAGTAGACAACATTCCATTACAACTACTGACGGCCTTGGGAGAGCCAGTCATGACAAAACTCTACCAGCTAGTGAGCAAGATGTATGAGACAGGCGAAATACCCTCAGACTTCAAGAAGAATATAATAATTCCAATCCCAAAGAAAGCAGGTGCTGACAGATGTGAAAATTACCGAACTATCAGTTTAATAAGCCACGGCTGCAAAATACTAACGCGAATTCTTTACAGACGAATGGAAAAACTGGTAGATGCAGACCTCGGGGAGGATCAGTTTGGATTCCGTCGAAATGTTGGAACACGTGAGGCAATACTGACCTTACGACTTATCTTAGAAGAAAGATTAAGAAAAGGCAAACCTACGTTTCTAGCATTTGTAGACTTAGAGAAAGCTTTTGACAATGTTGACTGGAATACTCTCTTTCAAATTCTGAAGGTGGCAGGGGTAAAATACAGGGAGCGAAAGGCTATTTACAATTTGTACAGAAACCAGATTGCAGTCATAAGAGTCGAGGGGCATGAAAGGGAAGCAGTGGTTGGGGAAGGAGTGAGACAGGGTTGTAGCCTATCCCCGATGTTATTTAATCTGTATATTGAGCAAGCAGTAAAGGAAACAAAAGAAAAATTTGTAGTAGGTATTAAAATTCATGGAGAAGAAATAAAAACTTTGAGGTTCGCCGATGACATTGTAATTCTGTCAGAGACGGCAAAGGACTTGGAAGAGCAGTTGAACGGAATGGACAGTGTCTTGAAAAGAGGATATAAGATGATCATCAACAAAAGCAAAACGAGGATAATCGAATGTAAAAAAATTAAATCGGGTGATGCTGAGGGAATTAGATTAGGAAATGAGATACTTAAAGTAGTAAAGGAGTTTTGCTATTTAGGAAGTAAAATAACTGATGATGGTCGAAGTAGAGAGGATATAAAATTTAGACTGACAAGGCAAGGAAAGCGTTTCTCAAGAAGAGAAATTTGTTAACATCGAATATAGATTTAAGTGTCAGGAAGTCGTTTATGAAAGTATTTGTTTGGAGAGTAGCCATGTATGGAAGTGAAACATGGACGATAACTAGTTTGGACAAGAAGAGAATTGAAGCTTTCGAAATGTGGTGCTACAGAAGAATGCTGAAGATTAGATGGGTAGATCACGTAACTAATGAGGAGGTATTGAATAGGATTGGGGAGAAGAGAAGTTTGTGGCACAACTTGACTAGAAGAAGGGATCGGTTGGTAGGACATGTTTTGAGGCATCAAGGGATCACAAATTTAGCATTAGAGGGCAGCGTGGACGGTAAAAATCGTAGAGGGAGACCAAGAGATGAATACACTAAGCAGATTCAGAAGGATGTAGGTTGCAGTAGGCACTGGGAGATGAAGCAGCTTGCACAGGATAGAGTAGCATGGAGAGCTGCATCAAACCAGTTTCAGGACTGAAGACAACAACAACAACAACCCTTCTTTGGTGCCTTGGGCATGACCTAGGACCTTACGATTTTGCATGAAAGGAGGACTAGCAGCCGCGTTGCATGATAGGATGTGAAAAATGATCATGTGTAGTAAAAACCTGAGAAATCCGTCCGCTTTCGTCAATTGTTATCGAATCGACTTAAAGCCAGATCGTCACATTGGCCGCTCTTCTCTCTGAAACGGTTAGATTTCCCGTCTGCAAAGCTATTTAACGTGCGGCGGTATGCGGAGACACGAAAAGCACCATAGTACAAAACAGAAGAAGCTTCTAAGTTGATGTAATAGCCAGTAAGAAGCAGTACAATTCAAGTTTTAGTTATCGATTATGGACTTTTTAGCCGGCTTTGGTGATTTGGACATGAGCTGGGACCTTAAGAATTTGCGTGAAAGATGGACTAGCAGCCGCGTTGCACGGGAGAGTTCATATGTAGTAAAAGCCTGAGAAATCCGTCCATTTTCGGCATTTGTTATCGAATCGACTTAAAGCCAGATCGTCACATTGGTCGCTCATCTCTCTGAAACGGTTACATTTATCGTCTGCAAAGCTATGTTGCGTGCTGCGGTATGCGGAGACTTTAAAAGAACCATAGTAGAACACAGAAGAAGCTTCCAAGTTGATGTAATAGTCAGTAAGAAGCAGTACAATTCAAGTTTTAGTTATCGATTATTGACCTTTTACCCTTCTCCTTCTTTGATGCCTTGGACATGAGCTAGGACCTTAAGATCTTGCATGAAAGGGGGACTAGCAGCTGCATTGCCCGGGAGAATGTGAAAAGTGTTCATATGTAGTAAAAACCTGAGAAATCCGTCCGTTTTCGCCATTTGTTATTGAATCGTCTTAAAGCCAGCTCGTCACATTGGCCGCTCTTCTCTCTGAAACGGTAACATTTTCGTCTGCAAAACTATGTCGCGTGCTGCGGTATGCGGAGATAGTAAAAGCACCAAGGTAGAACATAGAAGAAGCTTCGAAGTTGATGTATCAGCCAGTGAGAAGCAGTACAATTCAAGTTTTAGTTATCGATTATTGACTTTTTAGCCGGCTTTGGTGCCTTGGACATGAGCTAGGACCATAAAATTTTGCATGAAAGTAAGACTAGCACCCGCGTTTCACGGGAGAACGTGAAAAGTGTTCATATGTAGTAAAAACCTGAGAAATCCGTCCGTTTTCGCCATTTGTTATTGAATCGTCTTAAAGCCAGCTCGGCACATTGGCCGCTCTTCTCTCTGAAACGGTAACATTTATCGTCTGCAAAACTATGTCGCGTGCTGCGGTATGCGGAGATACTAAAAGCACCAAGGTAGAACATAGAAGAAGCTTCGAAGTTGATGTATCAGCCAGTGAGAAGCAGTACAATTCAAGTTTTAGTTATCGATTATTGACTTTTTACCCATCTTTGTTGCCTTGGACATGAATTAGGACCTTAAGATTCGCATGAAAGGAGGTCTAGCAGCCGCGTTTCACGGGAGAATGTGAAAAGTGTTCACATATAGTAAAAACCTGAAAAATCCGTCCGTTTTTGACCATTTGTTATCGAATCGACTTAAAGCCAGATCGTCACATTGGCCGCTCTTCTCTCTGAAACGGTTACATTTATCGTCTGCAAAGCTATGTCGCGTGCTGCGGTATGCGGAGACACTAAACGCACCATAGCAGAACCCAGAAGAAGCTTCTAAGTTGATGTAATAGCCAGTAAGAAGCAGTACAATTCAAGATTTATTTATCGATTATTGACTTTTCACCCTTCTTTGGTGTCTTGGGCTTGAGCTGGGACCTTATGATTTTGCATGAAAGGACGGCTAGCAGCCGCGTTGCACGGGAGAATGTGAGAGGTGTTCATATGCAGTAAAAACCCTGAGAAATTCGTCCGTTTTCGTCATTTGTTATCCAATCAACTTAAAGCCAGATCGTCACATTGGCCGCTCTTCTCTCTGAAACGGTTACATTTATCGTCTGCAAAGTTATGTCTCTAGCTGCGGTATGCGGAGACTAAAAGCACCATAATAGAACATAGAAGAAGCTTCTAAGTTGATAAAATAGCCAGTAAGAGGCAGTACAATTAAAGATTTAGTTATCGATTATTGACTTATTACTATTCTTTGGTGCTTTGGACATGAGCTAGGACCTTACGATTTTGCAAGAAAGGGGGACTAGCAGCCGCGTTGCATGGGCGAATGTGAAAAGTGTTCATATGCAGTAAAAACCTGAGAAATCCGACCATTTTCGCCATTTGTTATGGATCGACTTAAGGCCAGATCGTCATATTGGCCGCTCATCTCTCTGAAACGATTACATTTATCGTCTGCAAAGCTATGTCGCGTGCTGCGATATGCGGAGACTAAAAGCACCATAGTAGATCATAGACGAAGCTTCTAAGTTGATGTAATAGCGAGTAAGAAGCAGTACAATTAAAGATTTAGTTATAGATTATTGACTTTTTACCATTCATTGGTGCCTTGTACATGAGGTAGTACCTTACGATTTTGCATGAATGGAGGACTAGCAGCCGCGTTGCATGGGCGAATGTGAAAAGTGTTCATATGCAGTAAAAACCTGAGAAATCCGTCCATTTTCGCCATTTGTTATCGAATCGACTTAAGGCCAGATCGTCACATTGGCCGCTCTTCTCTCTGAAACGGTTACATTTATCGTCTGCAAAGCTATGTCGCGTGCTGCGGTATGCGGAGATACTAAAAGCACCACAGTAGAGCTCAGAAGAAACTTCTAAGTTGATGTAATTGCCAGTAAGAAGCAGTACAATTCAAGTTTTAGTTATCGATTATTGACTTTTTCCGCTTCTTTCGTGCCTTGGACACGAACTAGGACCTTAAGATTTTGCATGAAAGGAGGACTAGCAGCCCCGTTGCACGGGAGAATGTGAAAAATCATCATATGTAGTAAAAACCTGAGAAATCCGTCCATTTTCGCCATTTGTTATCGAATCGACTTAAAGCCAGATCGACATATTGGCCGCTCTTCTCTCTGAAACGGATACATTTATCGTCTGCAATGTTATGTCGCGTGCTGAGGTACCCAGAGACATTAAAAGCACCATGGGAGAACACAGAAGATTCTTCTAAGTTGATGTAATAGCCAGTAAGAAGCAGTACAATTCAAGTTTTAGTTATCGATTATTGACTTTTTACCCTTATTTGGTGATTTGGACATGAGCTAGGACTTTAAGATTTTGCATGAAAGGAGGTCTAGCAGCCGCGTTGCACGGGAGAATGTGAAAAGTGTTCATATATAGTAAAAACCTGAAAAATCCGTCCGATTTTGACCATTTGTTATCGAATCGACTTGAAGCCAGATGGTAACATTGGCCGCTCTTCTCTCTGAAACGGTTACATTTATCGTCTGCAAAGCTATGTCGCGTGCTGCGGTATGAGGAGACACTAAAAGCACAATAGTAGAACATAGAAGAAGCTTCTAAGTTGATGTAATAGCCAGTAAGAAGAAGTACAATTGAAGATTTAGTTATCTATTATTGACTTTTTACCATTCTTTGGTGCCTTGTACATGAGGTAGGACCTTACGATTTAGCATGAATGGAGGACTAGCAGCCGCGTTGCATGGGCGAATGTGAAAATTGTTCATATGTAGAAAAAACCTGAGAAATCCGTCCGATTTCGTCATTTGTTATCGAATCGACTTAAAGCCAGATCGTCACATTGGCCGCTCTTCTCTCTGAAACGGTTACATTTATCGTCTGCAAAGCTATGCCGCGTGCTGCTGTATGCGAAGACACTAAAAGCACCACAGTAGAGCTCAGAAGAAACTTTTAAGTTGATGTAATTGCCAGTAAGAAGCAGTACAATTCAAGTTTTAGTTATCGATTATTGACTTTTTACCCTTATTTGGTGCTTTGGACATAAGCTAGGACTTTAAGATTTTGCCTGAAAGGGGGACTAGCAGCCGCGTTGCGCGGGAGAATGTGAAAAGTGTTCATATATAGTAAAAACCTGAAACATCCGTCCGTTTTTGACCATTTGTTATCTAATCGACTTAAAGCCAGATCGTCACATTGGCCGCTCTTCTCTCTGAAACGGTTACATTTATCGTTCGCAAAGCTATGTCGCGTGCTGCGGTATGCGGAGACACTAGAAGCACCATAGTAGAACCCAGAATAAGCTTCTACGTTGATGTAATAGCCAGTAAGAAGCAGTACAATTCAAGATTTATTTATCGATTATTGAGTTTTTTCCAGTTCTTTGGTATCTTGGGCTTGAGCTGGGACCTTATGATTTTGCATGAAAGGAGGGTAACAGCCGCGTTGCATGGGAGAATGTGAAAGGTGTTCATATGCAGTAAAAACGTGAGAAATTCGTCCGTTTTCGTCATTTACTATCGAATCGACTTAAAGCCAGTTCGTCACATTGGCCGCTCTTCTCTCTGAAACGGTGACATTTAACGTCTGCAAAGGTATGTCGCGTGGTGCGGTATGCGGAGACACTAAAAGCACCACAGTAGAACTCAGAAGAAGCTTCTAAGTTGATGTAATAGCCAGTAAGAATCAGTACAATTCAAGTGTTAGTTTCGATTATTGAGTTAGTACCCTTCTTTTTTGGTGCCTTGGACATGAGATGGGACCTTAAGATTTTCCATGAAAGGAGGGCTAGCAGCAGCGATGCACGGGAGAATGTGAAATGTGTTGATATGTTGAAAAATTCTGAGAAATCCGACCGTTTTCGTCGCTTGTTATCGAATCGACTTAAAGCCAGATCGTCACATTGGCCGCTCTTCTCTCTGAAACGGTTAGATTTCCCGTCTGCAAAGCTATGTTACGTGCGGCGGTATGCGGAGACACGAAAAGCACCATAGTACAACACAGAAGCAGCTTCTAAGTTGATGTAATAGCCAGTAAGAAGCAATGCAGTTCAAGTTTTAGTTATCGATTATTGACTTTTTAGCCGGCTTTGGTGCCTTTGACATGAGCTGGGACCTTAAGAATTTGCGTGAAAGGTGGACTAGCAGCCGCGTTGCACGGGAGAATGTGAAAAGTGTTCATATGTAGTAAAAGCCTGAGAAATCCGTCCGTTTTCGGCATTTGTTATCGAATCGACTTAAAGCCACATCGTCACATTGGCCGCCCATCACTCTGAAACGGTTGCATTTATCGTCTGCAAAGCTATGTAGCGTGCTGCGATATGCGGAGACACTAAAAGCACCATAGCAGAACATAGAAGAAGCTTCTAAGTTGATGTAATGGCTAGTAAGAAGTTGTATAATTCATGTTTTAGTTATCGATTATTGACTTTTTACCCTTCTTTGCTGCCTTGGACATGACCTAGGACCTTAAGATTTTGCATGAAAAGTGGGATAGCAGCCGCGTTGCACGGGAGAATGTGAAATGTGTTGATATGTAGCACAAACCTGAGAAATTCGTTCGTTTTCATCACTTTTTCTTGAATTGACTTAAAGCCAGATCGTCACATTTGCCGCTCCTCTCTCTGAAACGGTTACATTTATCGTCTGCAAAGCTATGTAGCGTGCTGCGGTATGCGGAGACACTAAAAGCACCATAGGAGAACTCAGAAGAAGCTTCTAAATTGATGTAATAGCCAGTAAGCAGCAGTACAATTCAAGTTTTAGTTATCGATTATTGACTTTTTACCCTTCTTTGCTGCCTTGGACATGACCTAGGACCTTAAGAGTTTGCATGAAAGGAAGGCTAGCAGCCGCGTTGCACGGGAGAATGTGAAATGTGTTGATATGTAGTACAAACCTGAGAAATTCGTGCGTATTCATGACTTTTTATAGAATCGACTTAAAGCCAGATCGTCATATTTGCCGCTCTTCTCTCTCAGACGGTTAAATTTATTGTCTGCATGCAAAGCTATGTCGCGTGTTGCGGTATGTGGAGACACTAAAAGCACCATAGTAAAACTTAGAAGAAGCTTCTAAGTTGATGTCATAACCAGTAAGAAGCAGTACAATTCAAGTTTTAGTTATCGATTATTGACATTTTACCCTCTTTGGTTCCTTGGACATGAGCTAGGACATTAAGATTTTGCATTAAAGGAGGAGTAGCAACCGCGTTTCACGGGAGAATGTGAACTTGTTTATATGTCGTAAGAACCTGGTAAATCCGTTCGTTTTCGCCATTTGTTATTGAATCGTCTTAAAGCCAGCTCGTCACATTGGCCGCGCTTCTCTCTGAAACGGTTACATTTATCGTCTGCAAAGCTATGTCGCGTGCTGCAGTATCCAGAGACACTAAAAGCACCATAGTACAACATAGAAAAAGCTTTTAAGTTGATGTGATAGCCATTAAGAAGTAGTACAATTCAAGTTTTAGTTATCGATTATTGACTTTCTACCCTTCGTTGGTGCCTTGGACATGAGCTAGGACCTTATGATCTTGCATGAAAGGATGACTAGCAGCCTCGTTGCACGGGAGAGTGTGAAAAGTGTTCATATGTAGTAAAAGACTGAGAAATCTATCCGTTTTTGTCATTTGTTATCGAATCGACTTAATGCCAGATCGTAACATCGGCCGCTCTTCTCTCTGAAACGGTTACATTTATTGTCTGCAAAGCTATGTAGCGTGCTGCAGTATCCAGAGACACTAAAAGCACCATAGTAGAACACACAAGAAGCTTCTAAGTTGATGTAATAGCCAGTAAGAAACAGTAGAATTCAAGTTTTTGCTATCGATTATTGACTTTTTACCCTTCTTTGGTGCCTTGGACATGAGCTAGGACCTTATGATCTTGCATGAAAGGATGACTAGCAGCCTCGTTGCACTTGAGAATGTGAAACGTGTTCATATGTAGGAAAAACCTGAGATATCTGTCCGTTTTTGTCATTTGTTATCGAATCGACTTAATGCCAAATCGTCACATTGGCCGCTCTTCACTCTGAAACGGTTACATTTATCGTCTGCAAAGCTACGTCGCGTGCTGCGGTATGCGGAGACATTAAGAGCACCATAAAAGAACACAGAAGAAGCTTCTAATTTGATGTAATAGCCACTAAGAAGCAGTACAATTCAAGTTTTAGTTATCGATTATTGACTTTTTACCCTTCTTTGGTGCCTTAGACGTGAGCTAGGACCTTAAGATTTTGCATGAGAGGAGGGCTAGCAGCCGCGTAGAATGGGAGAATGTGAAAAGTGTTCATATGCAGTAGGAACCTGAGAAATCCGACCGTTTTCGTCATTTGTTATCGAATCGACTTAAAGCCAGAGCGTCACATTGGCAGCTCTTCTCTCTGAAACGTTTACATTTATCGCTGCAAAGCAATTTCGCGTGTTGCGGTATGCGGAGACACTAAACAGACCATTGTACAATACAGAAAAAGTTTCTAAGTTTATGGAATAGCCAGTAAGACGCAGTAAAATTCAAGTTTTAGTTATCGATTATTGACTTTTTACCCTTCATTGGTGTCTTAGACATGAGCTAGGACCTTAAGATTTTGCATGAAGGGAGGACTAGCAGCCGTGTTGCACGGGAGAAAGTGAAAAGTGTTCATATCCAGTAAGAACCTGAAAAATCCGTCCGTTTTTTCCATTTGTTATCGAATCGACTTAAAGCCAGATCGTCACATTGGCCGCTCTTCTCTCTGAAACGCTTAAATTTATCGTCTGCAAAGCTATCTCGAGTTCTTCGGTATGCGTAGACACTAAAAGCTCCATAGTACAACAGAGAAGAAGGTTCTAAGTTGATGTAATAGCCAGTAAGAAGCAGTAAAATTCAAGTTTTAGTTATCGATTATGGACTTTGTACCCGTCTTTGGTGCCTTGGACATGAGCTAAGACCTTATGATCTTGCATGAAAGGATGACTAGCAGCCTCATTGCACGGGAGAAAGTGAAAATTGTTCATATGTAGTAAAAGCCTGAGAAATCTATCCGCTTTTGTCATTTGTTATCGAATCGACTTAATGCCAGATCGTCACATTGGCCGTTCTTCACTCTGAAACGGTTACATTTATCGTCTGCAAAGCTACGTCGCGTGCTGCGGTATGCGAAGACATTAAGAGCACCATAGAAGAACACAGAAGAAGCTTCTAAGTTGATGTAATAGCCACTAAGAAGCAGTACAATTCAAGTTTTAGTTATCGATTATTGACTTATTACCCTTCTTTGGTGCCTTAGACGTGAGCTAGGACCTTAAGAATTTGCATGAGAGGAGGGCTAGCAGCCGCGTTGAATGGGAGAATGTGAAAAATGTTCATATGCAGTAGTAACCTGAGAAATCCGACCGTTTTCGTCATTTGTTATCGAATCGACTTAAAGCCAGATCGTCACATTGGCAGCTCTTCTCTCTGAAACGTTTACATTTATCGTCTGCAAAGCAATATCGCGTGTTGCGGTATGCGGAGACACTAAACAGACCATTGTACAATACAGAAAAAGTTTCTAAGTTTATGGAATAGCCAGTAAGACGCAGTAAAATTCAAGTTTTAGTTATCGATTATTGACTTTTTACCCTTCATTGGTGTCTTAGACATGAGCTAGGACCTTAAGATTTTGCATGAAAGGAGGACTAGCAGCCGTGTTGCACGGGAGAAAGTGAAAAGTGTTCATATCCAGTAAGAACCTGAAAAATCCGTCCGTTTTTTCCATTTGTTATCGAATCGACTTAAAGCCAGATCGTCACACTGGCCGCTCTTCTGTCTGAAACGTTTAAATTTATCGTCTGCAAAGCTATCTCGAGTTCTGCGGTATGCGTAGACACTAAAAGCTCCATAGTACAACACAGAAATAGGTTCTAAGTTGATGTAATAGCCAGTAAGAAGCAGTAAAATTCAAGTTTTAGTTATCGATTATGGACTTTGTACCCGTCTTTGGTGCCTTGGACATGAGCTAAGACCTTATGATCTTGCATGAAAGGATGACTAGCAGCCTCGTTGCACGGGAGAAAGTGAAAAGTGTTCATATGTAGTAAAAGCCTGAGAAATCTATCCGCTTTTGTCATTTGTTATCGAATCGACTTAATGCCAGATCGTCACATTGGCCGCTCTTCTCTCTGAAACGGTGACATTTATCGTCTGCAAAGCTATGTAGCGTGCTGCAGTATCCAGAGACACTAAAAGGACCATAGTAGAACACAGAAGAAGCTTCTACGTTGATGTAATAGCCGGTAAGGAGGAGTAAAATTCAAGTTTTTGTTATCGATTATTGACTTTTTACAATTCTTTGGTGCTTTGTACATGGGCTGGGACCTTAAGATTTTGCATGAAAGGATGACTAGCAGCCTCGTTGCACTTGAGAATGTGAAAAGTGTTCATATGTAGTAAAAACCTGAGAAATCTGTCCGTTTTTGTCATTTGTTATCGAATCGACTAAATGCCAAATCGTCATATTGGCCGCTCTTCTCTCTGAAACTTTTACATTTATCGTCTGCAAAGCTATTCCGCGCGCTGCGGTATACGGAGACACTAAACGCACCATAGTACAACACAGAAAAAGTTTCTAAGTTTATGTAATAGCCAGTAAGACGCAGTAAAATTCAAGTTTTAGTTATCGATTACTGACTTTTTACACCTCATTGGTGTCTTAGACATGAGCTAGGACCTTAAGATTTTGCATGAAAGGAGGACTAGGAGCCGCGTTGCACGGGAGAATGTGAAAAGTGTTCATATGTAGTAAAAACCTGAAAAATCTGTCCGTTTTTGGCCATTTGTAATCGAATCGACTTAAAGCCAGATCGTCACATTGGTCGCTCTTCTCTCTGAAACTGTTAACATTTATCGTCTACAAAGCTATATGGCGTTTTGGGGTATCCTTAGACACAAAAAGCACCATAGTAGAAAACAGAAGAAGCTTCTAAGTTGATGTAATAGCCAGTAAGAAGCAGTAAAATTCAAGTTTTAGTTATCGATTATTGACTTTTTACCCTTCCATGTTGCCTGGACATGAGCTAGCACCTTAAGATTTTGCATGAAAGGAGGACTAGCAGCTGCGTTGCACGGGAGAATGTGGAAAGTGTTCATATGTAGTAAAAACCTGAGAAATCTGTCCGTTTTTGTCATTTGTTATCGAATCGACTTAATGCCAGATCGTCACATTGGCCGTTCTTCGCTCTGAAACGGTTACATTTAGCGTCTGCAAAGCTACGTCGCGTGCTGCGGTATGCGAAGACATTAAGAGCACCATAGAAGAACACAGAAGAAGCTTCTAAGTTGATGTAATAGCCACTAAGAAGCAGTACAATTCAAGTTTTAGTTATCGATTATTGACTTATTACCCTTCTTTGGTGCCTTAGACGTGAGCTAGGACCTTAAGATTTTGCATGAGAGGAGGGCTAGCAGCCGCGTTGAATGGGAGAATGTGAAAAATGTTCATATGCAGTAGGAACCTGAGAAATCCGGTCGTTTTCGTCATTTGTTATCGAATCGACTTAAAGCCAGATCGTCACATTGGCAGCTCATCTCTCTGAAACGTTTACATTTATACTCTGCAAAGCAATATCGCGTGTTGCGGTATGCGGAGACACTAAACAGACCATTGTACAATACAGACAAAGTTTCTAAGTTTATGGAATAGCCAGTAAGACGCAGTAAAATTCAAGTTTTAGTTATCGATTATTGACTTTTTACCCTTCATTGGTGTCTTAGACATGAGCTAGGACCTTAAGATTTTGCATGAAAGGAGGACTAGCAGCCGTGTTGCACGGGAGAAAGTGAAAAGTGTTCATATCCAGTAAGAACCTGAAAAATCCGTCCGTTTTTTCCATTTGTTATGGAATCGACTTAAAGCCAGATCGTCACATTGGCCGCTCTTCTCTCTGAAACGTTTAAATTTATCGTCTGCAAAGCTATCTCGAGTTCTGCGGTATTCGTAGACACTAAAAGCTCCATAGTACAACACAGAAGAAGGTTCTAAGTTGATGTAATAGCCAGTAAGAAGCAGTAAAATTCAAGTTTTAGTTATCGATTATGGACTTTGTACCATACTTTGGTGTCTTGGACATGAGCTAAGACCTTATGATCTTGCATGAAAGGATGACTAGCAGCCTCGTTGTACGGGAGAAAGTGAAAAGTGTTCATATGTAGTAAAAGCCTGAGAAATCTATCCGCTTTTGTCATTTGTTATCGAATCGACTTAATGCCAGATCGTCACATTGGCCGCTCTTCTCTCTGAAACGGTGACATTTATCGTCTGCAAAGCTATGTAGCGTGCTGCAGTATCCAGAGACACTAAAAGGACCATAGTAGAACACAGAAGAAGCTTCTACGTTGATGTAATAGCCGGTAAGAAGGAGTAAAATTCAAGTTTTTGTTATCGATTATTGACTTTTTACAATTCTTTGGTGCTTTGTACATGGGCTGGGACCTTACGATTTTGCATGAAAGGATGACTAGCAGCCTCGTTGCACTTGAGAATGTGAAATGTGTTCATATGTAGTAAAAACCTGAGAAATCTGTCCGTTTTTGTCATTTGTTATCGAATCGACTAAATGCCAAATCGTCACATTGGCCGCTCTTCTCTCTGAAACGTTTACATTTATCGTCTGCAAAGCTATTCCGCGCGCTGGGGTATGCGGAGACACTAAACGCACCATAGTACAACACAGAAAAAGTTTCTAAGTTTATGTAATAGCCAGTAAGACGCAGTAAAATTCAAGTTATAGTTATCGATTACTGACTTTTTACACCTCATTGGTGACTTAGACATGAGCTAGGACCTTAAGATTTTGCATGAAAGGATGACTAGCAGCCTCGTGGCACGGGAGAAAGTGAAAATTGTTCATATGTAATAAAAACATGAAAAATCTGCCCGTTTTTGTCATTTGTTATCAAATCGACTTAAAGCCAATTCGTCACATTGGCCGCTCTTCTTTCTGAAACGTTTAAATTTATTGTCTGCAAAGCTATGTCGAGTGCTGCGGTACGCGTAGACACTAAAACCACCATAGTACAACACAGAAGAAGGTTCTAAGATGATGTAATAGCCAGTAAGAAGCAGTAGAATTCAAGTTTTAGTTATCGGTTATTGACTTCGTACCCTTCTTTGGTGCCATGGACATGAGCTAGGACCTTATGATCTTGCATGAAAGGATAACTAGCAGGCTCGTTGCACGGGAGAATGTGAAAAGTGTTCATATGTAGTAAAAGCCTGAGAAATCTATCCGTTTTTGTCATTTGTTATCGAATCGACTTAATGCCAGATCGTCACATTGGGGGCTCTTCTCTCTGAAACCGTTTCATTTATCGTCTGCAAAGCTATGTAGCGTGCTGCAGTATCCAGAGACACTAAAAGCACCATACTAGTACACACAAGAAGCTTCTAAGTTGTTGTAATAGCCTGTAAGAAGCAGCAAAAGTCCAGTTTTAGTTATCTTTTATTGACTTTTTACCGTTCTTTGGTGCCTTGGACATGAGCTAGAACCTTAAGATTTTGCATGAAAGGAGGGCTAGCAGCCGCGTTACACGGGAGAATGTGAAATGTTTTGATACGTAGTAAAAACCTGAGAACTTCGTCCGTTTTCGTTACTTGTTATCGAATCGACTTAAAGCCAGATCATCACATTAGCCGCTCTTCTCTCTGAAACTGTTACATTACCGTATGCAAAGCTATGTCGCGTTGTGCGGTATGCGGAGACACGAAAAGCACCATAGTAGGACACAGAAGAAGCTTCTAAGTTGATGTAATAGCCAGTAAGAAGCAGTACAATTCAAGTTTTAGTTATCGATTATCGACTTTTCACCCTTCTTTGGTGCCTTGGACATGAGCTAGGAAGTTAAGATTTTGCAGAAAGGAGGGCTAGCAGCCGAGTTGCACGGAAGAATGTGAAATGTGTTGATATGTAGTAAAAACCTGAGAAATCCGTCCGTTTCCGTCATTTGTTATCGAATCGACTTAAAGCCAGATCGTCACATTGGCCGCTGTTCTCTCTGAAACGGTTACATTTATCGTCTGCAAAGCTATGTCGCGTGCTGCAGTATGCGGAGACACTAAAAGCACCATAGTGGAACACAGAAGAAGCTTCTAAGTTGATGTAATAGCCAGTTCGAAGCAGTACAATTCAAGTTTTAGTTATCGATTATTGAATTTTTACGCTTCTTTGCTGCCTTGCACATGAGCGAGGACCTTAAGATTTTGCATGAAAGGAGGACTAGCAGCCGCGTTACACGGGAGAATGTGAAATGTTTTGATACGTAGTAAAAACCTGAGAAATTCGTCCGTTTTCGTTACTTGTTATCGAATCGACTTAAAGCCAGATCATCACATTGGCCGCTCTTCTCTCTGAAACGGTTACATTACCGTATGCAAAGCTATGGCGCGTGCTGCGGTTTGCGGAGACACGAAAAGCACCATAGTAGGACACAGAAGAAGCTTCTAAGTTGATGTAATAGCCTGTAAGAAGCAGTACAATTCAAGTTTTAGTTATCGATTATTGACGTTTTACCCTTTTTTGGAGCCTTGGACATGAGCTAGGACCTTAAGATTTTGCATGAAAGGAGGGCTAGCAGCCGCGTTGCACGGGAGAATGTGAAATGTTTTGATACGTAGTAAAAACCTGAGAAATTCGTCCGTTTTCGTTACTTGTTATCGAATCGACTTAAAGCCAGATCATCACATTGGCCGCTCTTCTCTCTGAAACGGTTACATTACCGTATGCAAAGCTATGGCGCGTGCTGCGGTTTGCGGAGACACGAAAAGCACCATAGTAGGACACAGAAGAAGCTTCTAAGTTGATGTAATAGCCTGTAAGAAGCAGTACAATTCAAGTTTTAGTTATCGATTATTGACTTTTTACCCTTTTTTGGTGCCTTGGACATGAGCTAGGAACTTAAGATTTTGCATGAAAGGAGGACTAGCAGCCATGTTTCACGGGAGAATGTGAAAAGTGTTCATATGCAGTAATAACCTGATAAATCCGTCCGATTTAGTCATTAGTTGTCTAATCGACTTAAAGCCAGAACGTCGCATTGGCCGCTCTTCTCTCTGGGACAGTTACATTTATTGTGTGCAAAGCCATGTCGCGTGCTGCGGTATGCGGAGACACTAAAAGCACCACAGTAGAACACAGAAGAAGCTTCTAAGATGAAGTATTATCCAGTAAGAAGCAGTACAATTCAAGTTTTAGTTAACGATTATTGACTTTTTACCCTTCTTTGGTGCCTTGGACATGAGCGAGGACCTTAAGATTTTGCATGAAAGGATGGCTAGCAGCCGCGTTGCACGGGAGAATGTGAAAATTGTTCATATGTAGTAAAAACCTGAGAAATCCGTTCGTTATTATCATTAGTTCAAATCGACTTAAAGCCAGATCATCACATTGGCCGCTCTTCTCTCCGAAACGGTTATCTTACCGTATGCAAAGCTATGTCGCGTGCTGCGGTATGCGGAGACACGAAAAGCACCATGGTAGGACACAGAAGAAGCTTCTAAGTTGATGTAATAGCCAGTAAGAAGCCGTACAATTCAAGTTTTAGTTATCGATTATTGACTTTTCACCCTTCTTTGGAGCCTTGGACATGAGCTGGGAAGTTAAGATTTTGCATGAAAGGAGGGCCAGCAGCAGCGTTGCACGGGAGTATGTGAAATGTGTTGATATGTAGTGAAAACCTGAGAAATCCGTCCGTTTCCGTCATTTGTTATCGAATCGACTTAAAGCCAGATCGTCACATTGGCGATCTTCTCTCTGAAACGTTTACATTTATCGCCTGCAAAGCTATGTCGAGGTTTGCGGTATGCGGAGACACTAAAAGCACCATAATACAACACAGAAGAAGTTTCTAAGTTGATTTAATAGCCAGTAAGAAGCAATAAAAATCATGTTTTAGTTATCGATTATTGACTTTTTACCCTTCTTTAATGTCTTAGACATGAGCTAGGACCTTACGATTTTGCATGAAAGGAGGGCTAGCAGCCGCGTTGCATGGGAGAATGTGAAATGTGTTGATATGTAATAAAAACCTGAGAAAATTGTCCGTTTCCGTCATTTGATATCGAAACGACTTAAAGACAGATCGTCACATTGGCTGCTCTTCTCTCTGAAACGGTTACATTTATCATCTGCAAAGCTATGTCGCGTGCCGCGAAATGCGGAGACACTAAAAGGACCATTGTAGAACACAGAAGAAGTTTCTAAGTTGATGTAGTAGATAGTAAGATGCAGTACAATTCAAGCTTTTGTTATCGATTATTGACTCTTAACCCTTCTTTGGTGTCTTAGACATGAGCTAGTACCTTAAGATTTTGCATGAAAAGAGGACTAACAGTCTCGTTGCACGGGAGAATGTGAGAAGTGTCCATATGCAATAATAACCTGAGAAATCCGTCCGTTTTAGTCATATGTTATCGAATCGACTTAAAGCCAGAACGTCACATTGGCCGCTCTTGTCTCTGGGACAGTTACATTTATAGTGTGCAAAGCTATGTCACGTGCTGCGGTATGCGGGGACACTAAAAGCACCATAGTAGAACACAGAAGAAGCTTCTAAGTTCATGTAATATCCAGTAAGAAACAGAACAATTCAAGTTTTAGTTATCGATTCTTGACTTTTTACCCTTCTTTGGTGCCTTGGACATGAGCTAGGACCTTAAGATTTTGCATGAAAGGATGACTAGCAACCTCGTGGCACGGAAGAATGTGAAAAGTGTTCATATGTAGTAAAAACCTGAGAAATCCGTTCGTTTTTATCATTTGTTATCGAATCGACTTAAAGCCAGATCGTCACATTGGCCGCTGTTCTCTCTGAAACGGTTACATTTATCGTCTGCATAGCTATGTCGCTTTCCGCGGAATTCGGAGACACTAAAAGCACCATAGCAGAACACAGAAGAAGCTTCTAAGTTGATGTAATAGCCAGTAAGAAAAGATACAATTCAAGTTTTAGTTTTCGATTATTGACTTTTTACCCTTCTTTGGTGCCTTGGACATGAGCTAGGACCTTAAGATTTTGCATGAAAGGAGGACTGGCAGTCGCGTTGCACGTGAGAATGTCAAAAGTGTTCATATGTAGTAAAAACGTGAGAAATCCGTCCGTTTTCGTCATTTTTTATCGAATCAACTTAAAGCCAGACGGTCACATTGGGCGCTCTTCTCTCTTCGCTCATTTATCGTCTGCGGAGCTATTTCGCGTGCTGCGGTATGCGGAGACACTAAAAGCACCATAGCAGAATATAGAAGAAGCTTTTAAGTTGATGTAATAGCCAGTAAGAAGCAGTACAATTCAAGTTTTAGTTATCGTTTATTGACTTTTAACCTTCTTTGGTGACTTGGACATGAGCTAGGACATTAAGATTTTGCATGAAAAGACGGCTAGCAGCCGCGTTGCACGTTAGAATGTAAATTGTGTTGATATGTAGTAAAAACCTGAGAAATCCTTCCGTTTCCGTCATTTGTTATCGAATCGACTTAAAGCCAAATCGTCACATTGGCCGATCTTCTCTCTGAAACGTTTACATTTATCGTCTGCAAAGCTATGTCGAGGTTTGCGGTATGCGGAGACACTAAAAGCACCATAGTACAACACAGATGAAGTTTCTAAGTTGATTTAATAGCCAGTAAGGAGCAATAAAAATCATGTTTTAGTTATCGATTATTGACTTTTTACCCTTCTTTAGTGTCTTAGACATGAGCTAGGACCTTACGATTTTGCATGAAAGGAGGGCTAGCAGCCGCGTTGCATGGGAGAATGTGAAATGTGTTGATATGTAATAAAATCATGAAAAATTCGTCCGTTTCCGTCATTTGTTATCGAATCGACTTGAAGCCAGATCGTCACATTGGCCGATCTTCTCTCTGAGACGGTTACATTTATCGTCTGCAAAGCTATGTCGCGTGCTGCGGAATGCGGAGACACTAATGGCACCATAGTAGAACATAGAAGAAGCTTCTAAGTTGATGTAATAGCCAGTAAGAAGCAGTACAATTCAAGTTTTAGTTAGCGATTATTGACTTTTTACCCTTCTTTGGTGCCTTGGACATGAGCTAGGAACTTAGGAATTTGCATGAAAGGAGGACTAGGAGCCGCGGTGCACGGGAGAATGTGAAAAGTGTTCATATGTAGTAAAAACCTGAGAAATCAGCCCGTTTTCGTCATTTGTTATCGAAATGACTTAAAGCCAGATGGTCACATTGGCCGCTGTTCTCTCTGAAACGGTTACATTTATCGTCTGCAAAGCTATGTCGTGTACTGCGGTATGCGGAGACAGTAAAAGACCATAGTAGAACACAGAAGAAGCTTCTACGTTGATGTAACAGCCAGTAAGATGCAGTACAATTCAAGTTATAGTTATTGATTATTGACTTTTTGCCCTTCTTTTGTGCCTTGGACATGAGCTACTACCTTACGATTTTGCGTGAAAGGATGACTAGCAGCCTCGTTGCACGAGAGAATGTGAAATGTGTTCATATGTAGTAAAAACCTGAGAAATCCGTCCGTTTTCGTCATTTATTATCCAATCGACTTAAAGCCAGATTGTCACATTGGCCGCTCTTCTCTCTGAAACTGTTACATTTGTCGTCTGCAAAGCTATGTCGTGTACTGCAGTATGCGGAGACACTAAAAGCACCATAGTAGAACACAGAAGAAGCTTCTAAGTTGATGTAATAGCCAGTAAGAAGCAGTACAATTCAAGTTTAAGTTATCGATTATTGACTTTTTACCCTTCTTTGGTGCCTTGGACATGAGCTAGGACCTTAAGATTTTGCATGAAAGGAGGACTGGATGCCGCGTTTCGCGGGAGAATGTGAAAAGTGTTCATATGCAGTAATAACCTGAGAAATGCGTCCGTTTCCGTCATTTGTTATCGAATCGACTTAAAGCCAGATCGCCACATAGGCCCATCTTCTCTCTGAAACGTTTACATTTATCGTCTGCAAAGCTATGTCGAGGTTTGCGGTTTGCGGGGACACTAAAAGCACCATAGCAGAATATAGAAGAAGCTTTTAAGTTGATGTAATAGCCAGTAAGAAGCAGTACAATTCAAGTTTTAGTTATCGATTATTGACTCTTTACCCTTCTTTGGTGTCTTACAAATGAGCTAGTACCTAAAGATTTTGCATGAAAAGAGGACTAGCAGTCTCGGTGCACGGGAGAATGTGAGAAGTGTCCATATGCAGTAATAACCTGAGAAATCCGTCCGTTTTAGTCATTTGATATCGAATCAACTTAAAGCCAGAATGTCACATTGGCCGCTCTTCTCTCTGGGACAGTAACATTTATAGTGTGCAAAGCTAAGTCGCGTGCTGCGGTATGCGGAGACCCTAAAAGCACAATAGTAGAACACAGAAGAAGCTTCTAAGGTGATGTAATAGCCAGTAAGAAGCAATAGAATTCAAGTTTAAGTTATCGATTATTGACTTTTTACCCTTCTTTGGTGCCTTGGACATGAGCTAGGACCTTAAGATTTTGCATGAAAGGATGACTAGCAGCCTCGTGGCACGGGAGAATGTGAAAAGTGTTCATATGTAGTAAAAACCTGAGATATCCGTTCGTTTTGTATCATTTGTTATCGACACGACTTAAAGCCAGATCGCCACATTGACCGCTCTTCTTTCTGAGACGGTTACATTTATCGTTTGAAAAGCTATGTCGCGTATTGCGGTATGCGGAGACACTAAAGGCACCATAGTAGAACATAGAAGAAGCTTCTAAGTTGATGTAATAGCCAGTAAGAAGCAGTACAATTCAAGTTATCGTTATTGATTATTGACTTTTTACCCTTCTTTGCTGCCTTGGACATGAGCTAGGACACTAAGATTTTGCATGAAAGGAGGGCTAGCAGCCGCGTTACACGGGAGAATGTGAAATGTTTTTATACGTAGTAAAAACCTCAGAAATCCGTCTGTTTTCGTCATTTGTTATCGAATCGTCTTAAAGCCAGATCGTCACATTGGCCGTTCTTCTTTCTGCAACGGTTACATTTATCGTCTGCAAAGCTATGTAGCTTGCTGCGGTATGCGGAGACACTAAAAGCACCACAGTAGAACACAGAAGAAGCTTCTAAGTTGATGTTATAGCCTGTAAGAAGCAGTACAATTCAAGTTTTAGTTATCGATTATTGACTTTTTACCCTTCTTTGGTGCCTTGGACATGAGCTAGGACCTTAAGATTTTGCATGAAATGATGGATAGCAGCCTCGTTGCACGGGAGAATGTGAAATGTGTTCATATGTGGTAAAAACCTGAGAAATCCGTCCGTTTTCGTCATTTGTAATCGAATCGACTTAAATCCAGATACTCACATTGGCCTCTCTTCTCTCTGATTCGGTTACATTTTTCGTCTGCAAAGCTATGTCGCGTGCTGCGGTAGGCGGAGACACTAAAAGCACCATAGTAGAACACAGAAAAAACTTCTAAGTTGATGTAATACCCAGTAAGATGCAGTACAATTCAAGTTTTAGTTATCGATTATTGACATTTCACCCTTCTTTGGTGCCTTGGACATTAGCTAGGAAATTAAGGTTTTGCACGAAAGGAGGGCTAGCAGCCGCGTTGCACTGGAGAATGTGAAAAGTGTTCATATGTAGTAAAAACCTGAGAAATCCGTCCGTTTTCGTCATTTGTAATCGAATCGACTTAAAACCAGATCGTCACATTGGCCTCTCTTCTCTCTGATTCGGTTACATTTATCGTCTGCAAAGCTATGTCGTGTACTGCGGTATGCGGAGACAGTAAGAGCACCATAGTAGAACACAGAAGAAGCTTCTAATTTGATGTAACAGCCAGTAAGAAGCAGTACATTTCAAGTTTTAGTTATCGATTATTGACATTATACCCTTCTTCGGTGCCTTGGATATGAGCCAGGACCTTAAGATTTTGCATTAAAGGAGGTCTAGTAGCCGCGTTGCATGGAGAATGTGAAAAGTGTTCATACGTAGTAAAAACGTGAGAAATCCGTCCGTTTTCGTCATTTGTTATCGAATCGACTTTAAGCCACATCTACACATTGGCCGCTCTTCTCTCTGGAACTGTTACATTTATCGTCTCCAAAGCTATGTCGCGTGGTGCGATATGCGGTGACACTAAAAGCACCATCGTCGAGCACAGAAGAAGCTTCTAAGTTGATGTAATAGCCAGTTAGCAGCAGTAAAATTCAAGTTTTAGTTATCGATTATTGACTTTTAACCCTTCTTTGGTGCCTTGGATATAAGCTAGGACCTTAAGATTTTGCATGAAATTAGGACTAGCAGCCTCGTTGCATGGGAGAATGTGAAAAGTGTTCATATGCAGTTAAAACCGGAGAAATCCGACCGTTTTAGTCATTTGTTATCGAATCGACTTAAAGCCAGATCGTCACATTGGCCGCTTTTCTCTCAGAAACGGTTACATTTATCGTCTGCAAAGCTATGTCGTGTACTGCGGTATGCGAGAGACAGTAAAAGCACCATAGTAGAACACAGAAGAAGCTTCTAAGTTGATGTAACATCCAGTAAGAGGCAGAACAATTCAAGTTTTAGTTATCGATTATTGACATTTTACCCTTCTTTGCTGCCTTGCACATGAGCTAGGACCCCAAGATTTTGTATGAAAGGATGACTAGCAGCCCCGTTGCACGGGAAAATGTGAAAAGTGTTCATATGTAGTAAAAACCTGAGAAATGCATCCGTTTTTTTCTTTTGTTATCGTATCGACTTAAAGCCAGATCGTCACATTTTCCGCTCTTCTCCCTGAAAAAGTTTCATTTATCGTCTGCAAAGCTACGTCGCGTGCTGCCGGTTGCGCAGACACTAAAAGCTCCATACTAGAACACAGAAGATGCTTCTAAGTTGATGTAATAGCCAGAAAGAAGCAGTACAATTGAAGTTTTAGTTATCGATTATTGACTTTTTACCCTTCTTTGGTGCCTTGGACATGAGCATGAAATGACGACTAGCAGCCTCGTGGCACGGGAGAATGTGGAAAGTGTTCATATGTTGTAAAAACCTGGGAAATCCGTTCGTTTTTATCATTTGTTATCGAATCGACTGAAAACCAGATCGACACATTGGCCGCTATTCTCCTTGAAACGGTTACATTTATCGTCTGCAAAGCTATGTCGCGTGCTGCGGTGTGCGGAGACACTAAAAGCCCCATAGTAGAACACAGAAGAGGCTTCTAAGTTGATGTAATAGCCAGAAAGAAGCAGTACAATTCAAGTATTAGTTATCGATTATTGACTTTTTACCCTTCTTTGGTGCCTTGGACATGAGCTAGGACCTTAAGATTTTGTATGAAAGGATGACTAGCAGCCTCTTGGCACGGGAGAATGTGAAACGTGTTCACATGTAGTAGAAACCTGAGAAATCCGTTCGTTTTTATCATTTGTTATCGAATCGACTTAAAACCAGATCGACAACTTGGCCGCTCATCTCTCTAAAACGGTTACATTTATTGTCTGCTAAGCTATGTCGCGTGCTGCAGTATGCGGAGACACTAAAAGGCCCATAGTAGAACACAGAAGAAGCTTCTAAGCTGATGTAATAGCAACAAAGAAGCAGTACAATTCAAGTTTTAGTTATCGATTGTTGACTTTTCACCCTTCTTTGGTGCCTTGGACATGAGCTAGGAAATTAAGGTTTTGCATGAAAGGAGGGCTAGCAGCCGCGTTGCACGGGAGAATGTGAAATGTGTTCATATGTAGTAAAAACCTGAGAAATCCGTCCGTTTTCGTCATTTGTAATCGAATCGACTTAAAGCCAGATACTCACATTGGCCTCTCTTCTCTCTGGTTCGGTTTTATTTATCGTCTGCAAAGCTATGTCGCGTGCTGCGGTAGGCGGAGACACTAAAAGCACCATAGTATAACACAGAATAACTTCTAAGTTGATGTAATAGCCAGTAAGAAACAGTACAAATCAAGTTTTAGTTATCGATTATTGAATTTTTATAATTCATTGGTGCCTTGGACATGAGCTAGGACCTTAAGATTTTGCATGAAAGGATGACTAGCAGCCTCGTGGCAAGGGAGAATGTGAAAAGTGTTCATATGTAGTAAAAACATGAGAAATCCGTTCGTTTTTATCATTTGTTAACGAATCGACTTAAAGCCAGATCGTCACATTGGCCGCACTTCTCTCAGAGACGGTTACATTTATCGTCTGCAAAGCTATGTCGCGTGCTGCGGTATGCGGAGACACTAAAAGCACCATAGTAGAACACAGAAGAAGCTTCTAAATTGATGTAATAGCCAGTAAGAAGCAGTACAATTCAAGTTTTAGTTATCGATTATTGACTTTTTACCCTTCTTTGGTGCCTTGGACATGAGCGAGGACCTTAAGATTTTGCATGAAAGGAGGGCTAGCAGCCGGGTTGCACAGGAGAATGTGAAATGTGTTGATATGTAGTATAAACCTGAGAAATCCTTCCGTTTCCGTCGTTTGTTATCGAATCGTCTTAAAGCCAGATCGTCGCATTGGCCGTTCTTCTTTCTGCAACGGTAACATTTAGCGTCTGCAAATCTATCTCGCCTGCTGCGGTATGTGGAGACACTAAAAGCACCATAGTAGAACACAGAAGAAATTTCTAATTTGATGTAATAGCCAGTAAGATGCAGTACAATTCAAGATTCACATATCGATTATTGACTTTTTACACTTCTTTGGTGCCGTGGACATGAGCTAGGACCTTAAGATTTTGCATGAAAGTAGGACTAGCAACCGCATTACACGGGAGAATGTGAAAAGTGTTTATATTTAGTAAAAACCTGAGAAGCCCAACCGTTTTGGTTATTTCTAATCGAATCGAATTAAAGCTAGATCGTCACATTGGCCGCTCTTCTCTCTGAAACGGTTATATTTATCGTCTGCAAAGCTATGTAGCTTGCTGCGGTATGCGGAGACACTAAAAGTACCACAGTAGAACACAGAAGAGGCTTCTAAGTTGATGTAATAGCCAGAAAGAAGCAGTACAATTCAAGTTTTAGTTATCGATTATTGACTTTTTACCCTTCTTTGGTGCGTTGGACATGAGCTAGGACCTTAAGATTTTGTATGAAAGGATGACTAGCAGCCTCGTGTAACGGGAGAATGTGAAAAGTGTTCACATGTAGTAGAAACCTGAGAAATCCGTTCGTTTTTATCATTTGTTATCGAATCGACTTAAAACCAGATCGACAACTTGGCCGCTCATCTCTCTAAAACGGTTACATTTATTGTCTGCTAAGCTATGTCGCGTGCTGCAGTATGCGGAGACACTAAAAGGCCCATAGTAGAACACAGAAGAAAATTCCAAGCTGATGTAATAGCCACAAAGAAGCAGTACAATTCAAGTTTTAGTTATCGATTGTTGACTTTTCACCCTTCTTTGGTGCCTTGGACATGGGCTAGGAAATTAAAGTTTTGCATGAAAGGAGGGCTAGCAGCCGCGTTGTACGGGAGAATGTGAAATGTGTTCATATGTAGTAAAAACCTGAGAAATCCGTCCGTTTTCATCACTTGTAATCGAATCGACTTAAAGCCAGATACTCACATTGGCCTCTCTTCTCTCTGGTTAGGTTACATTTATCGTCTGCAAAGCTATGTCGCGTGCTGCGGTAGGCGGAGACACTAAAAGCACCATAGTATAACATCTACATCTACATCTACATCTACATGACTACTCTGCAATTCACATTTAAGTGCTTGGCAGAGGGTTCATCGAACCACAATCATACTATCTCTCTACTATTCCACTCCCGAACAGCTAGCGGGAAAAACGAACACCTAAACCTTTCTGTTCGAGCTCTGATTTCTCTTATTTTATTTTGATGATCATTCCTACCTATGTAGGTTGGGCTCAACAAAATATTTTCGCATTCGGAAGAGAAAGTTGGTGACTGAAATTTCGTAAAAAGGTCTCGCCGCGACGAAAAACGTCTATGCTGTAATGACTTCCATCCCAACTCGTGTATCATATCTGCCACACTCTCTCCCCTATAACGCGATAATACAAAACGAGCTGCCCTTCTTTGCACCCTCTCGATGTCCTCCGTCAATCCCACCTGGTAAGGATCCCACACCGCGCAGCAATATTCTAACAGAGGACGAACGAGTGTAGTGTAAGCTGTCTCTTTAGTGGACTTGTTGCATCTTCTAAGTGTCCTGCCAATGAAACGCAACCTTTGGCTCGCCTTCCCGACAATATTATCTATGTGGTCCTTCCAACTGAAGTTGTTTGTAATTTTAACACCCAGGTACTTAGTTGAATTGACAGCCTTGAGAATTGTACTATTTATCGAGTAATCGAATTCCAACGGATTTCTTTTGGAACTCATGTGGATCGTCTCACACTTTTCGTTATTTAGCGTCAACTGCCACCTGACACACCATACAGCAATCTTTTCTAAATCGCTTTGCAGCTGATACTGGTCTTCGGATGACCTTACTAGACGGTAAATTACAGCATCATCTGCGAACAACCTAAGAGAACTGCTCAGATTGTCACCCAGGTCATTTATATAGATCAGGAACAGTAGAGGTCCCAGGACGCTTCCCTGGGGAACACCTGATATCACTTCAGTTTTACTCGATGATTTGCCGTCTATTACTACGAACTGTGACCTTCCTGACAGGAAATCACGAATCCAGTCGCACAACTGAGACGATACCCCATAGCTCCGCAGCTTGATTAGAAGTCGCTTGTGAGGAACGGTGTCAAAAGCTTTCCGGAAATCTAGAAATACGGAATCAACTTGAGATCCCCTGTCGATAGCGGCCATTACTTCGTGCGAATAAAGAGCTAGCTGCGTTGCACAAGAGCGATGTTTTCTGAAGCCATGCTGATTACGTGTCAATAGATCGTTCCCTTCGAGGTGATTCATAATGTTTGAATACAGTATATGCTCCAAAACCCTACTGCAAACCGACGTCAATGATATAGGTCTGTAGTTAAATGGATTACTCCTACTACCCTTCTTGAACACTGGTGCGACCTGCGCAATTTTCCAATCTGTAGGTACAGATCTATCGGTGAGCGAGCGGTTGTATATTAGTGCTAAGTAGGGAGCTATAGTATCAGCGTAATCTGAAAGGAACCTAATCGGTATACAATCTGGACCTGAAGACTTGCCCGTATCAAGCGATTTGAGTTGCTTCGCAACCCCTAAGGTATCTACTTCTAAGAAACTCATGCTAGCAGATGTTCGTGTTTCAAATTCTGGAATATTCCATTCGTCTTCCCTGGTGAAGGAATTTCGGAAAACTGCGTTCAATAACTCCGCTTTAGCGGCGCAGTCGTCGATAACAGTACCATCGGCACTGCGCAGCGAAGGTATTGACTGCGTCTTGCCGCTTGTGTACTTTACATACGACCAGAATTTCTTCGGATTTTCTACCAAATTTCGAGACAATGTTTCGTTGTGGAACCTATTAAAGGCATCTCGCATTGAAGTACGTGCCAAATTTCGCGCGTCTGTAAATTTTAGCCCATCTTCAGGATTTCGCGTTCTTCTGAACTTCGCATGCTTTTTCCGTTGCCTCTGCAACAGCGTTCGGACCTTTTTTGTGTACCACGGGGGATCCGTTCCATCTCTTACCAATTTATGAGGTATGAATATCTCAATTGCTGTTGCTACTATATCTTTGAATTTGAGCCACATCTCGTCTACATTCGCATAGTCAGTTCGGAAGGAATGGAAATTGTCTTTTAGGAAGGCTTCTAGTGGTACTTTATCCGCTTTTTTAAATAAAATTATTTTGCGTTTGTTTCTGATGGATTTGGAAGAAATGGTATTGAGCCTAGCTACAATGACCTTGTGATCACTAATCCCTGTATCAGTCATGATGCTCTCTATCAGCTCTGGATTGTTTGTGGCCAAGAGGTCAAGTGTGTTTTCGCAACCATTTACAATTCGCGTGGGTTCGTGGACTAACTGCTCTAAATAATTTTCGGAGAATGCATTTAGGACAATCTCGGAAGACGTTTTGTGTCTACCACCGGTTTTGAACAAGTATTTTTGCCAACATACCGAGGGTAGGTTGAAGTCCCCACCAACTATAACCGTATGAGTGGGGTATTTATTTGTTACGAGACTCAAACTTTCTCTGAACTGTTCCGCAACTGTATCATCGGAGTCTGGGGGTCGGTAGAAGGAGCCAATTATTAACTTTATTCGGCTGTTAAGTATAACCTCCACCCACACCAATTCGCACAGAGTATCTACTTCGACTTCACTACAAGATAAACCACTACTGACAGACACCAACACTCCACCACCAATTCTGCCTAATCTATCTTTCCTGAACACCGTCTGAGACTTCGTAAAAATTTCTGCAGAACTTATTTCAGGCTTTAGCCAGCTTTCTGTACCTATAACGATATCCGCTTCTGTGCTTTCTATTAGCGCTTGAAGCTCAGGGACTTTTCCAGCGCAACTACAACAGTTTACAACTATAATTCCGACTGTTCCTTGATCCAAGCACGTCCTGTAATTGCCAAGCACCCTTTGACATTGCAGCCCATCCCGCACTTTCCCGAGGCCTTCTAACCTAAAAAACCGCCCAGTCCACGCCACACAGCCTCCGCTACCCGTGTAGCCGCCAGCTGAGTGTAGTGAACTCCTGACCTATTCAGCGGAACCCGAAACCCCACCACCCTATGGCGCAAGTCAAGGAATCTGCAGCCAATACGGTCGCAAAACCGTCTGAGCCTCTGATTCAGACCCTCCACCCGGCTCTGCACCAAAGGTCCGCAGTCGGTTCTGTCAACGATGCTGCAGATGGTGAGCTCTGCCTTCATCTCATAAGCAAGACCGGCAGCCTTCACCAAATCAGATAGCCGCTGGAATCCAGAGAGAATTTCCTCAGATCCAAAGCGACACACGTCATTAGTGCCGACATGTGCCACCACCTGCAGCTGGCTGCACCCTGTGCTCTTCATGGCATCCGGAAGGACCCTTTCCACATCAGGAATGACTCCTCCCGGAATGCACACGGAGTGCACACTGGATTTCTTCCCCTCCTTAGCCGCCATATCCCTAAGGGGCCCCATTACGCGCCTAACATTGGAGCTCCCAACACAGAATAACTTCTAAGTTGATGTAATAGCCAGTAAGAAACAGTACAAATCAAGTTTTAGTTATCGATTATTGAATTTTTATAATTCTTTGGTGCATTGGACATGTGCTAGGACCTCAAGATTTTGCATGAAAGGATAACTAGCAGCCTCGTTGCACGGGAAAATGTGAAAAGTGTTCACATGTAGTAAAAATCTGAGAAATCATTCCGTTTGGTCATTTGTTATCGAATCAACTTAAAGCCAGATAGTCACATTGGCCGCTGTTCTCACGGAAACGGTTACATTTATCGTCTGCAAAGCTATGTCGTGTACTGCGGTATGAGGAGACACTAAAAGCACCATAGTAGAACACAGAAGAAGCTTCTAAGTTGATGTAATAGCCAGTAAGAAGCAGTACAAATCAAGTTTTAGCTATCGATTATTCACTTTTTACCCTTCTTTGGTGCCTTGTACATGAGCTATTACCTTAAGATTTTGCATGAAAGGATGACTAGCAGCTTCGTGGCAAGGGAGAATGTGAAAAGTGTTCATATGTAGTAAAAACCTGAGAAATCCGTCCGTTTTCCTCATTTGTTATCTAATCGACTTAAAGCCAGATCGTCACATTGGCCGCTCTTCTCCCTGAAACGGTTACATTTATCGTCTGCAAAGCTATGTCGCGTACAGCGGTTTGCGGAGTCACTAAAAGCACCATAGTAGAACACAGAAGAAGCTTCTTAGTTGATGTAATAGCCAGTAAGAAGCAGTACAATTCAAGTTTTAGTTATCGATTATTAACTTTTTACCCTTCTTTGGTGCCTTGGACAAGCGCTAGGAATTTAAGATTTTGCATGAAAGGAGGCCTAGCAGCCGCGTTGCACGGGAGAATGTGAAAAGAGTTCACATGTAGTAAAAACCTGAGAAATCCGTCCGTTTCGTCATTTGTTATCGAATCGAATTAAAGCCCGATCGTCACATTCTCCGCTCTTCTCTCTGTGACGATTACATTTATCGTCTGCAAAGCTATGTCGCGTGCTGCGGATTGCGGAGACACTAAAAGCACCATAGGAGAACAGAGAAGAATCTTCTAAGTTTATGTAATAGCCAGTAAGATGTAGTACAATTCAAGTTTTAGTTATCGATTATTGACTTTTTACGCTTCTTTGGTGCATTGGACATGAGATGGGAAATGAAGAATTTGCATGAAAGGAGGGCTAGTAGCCGCGTTGCACGGGAGAATGTGAAAAGTGTTCATATGCTGTAAAAACCAGAGATATCCGTTCGTTTTCGTCATTTGTTATCGAATCGACTTAAGCCAGATCGTCACATTGGCCGCTCTTCGCTCTTAGACGGTTACATTTATCGTCTGCAAAGCTATGTCGCATGTACGGTTTGCGGAGACACTAAAAGCACCATAGTAGAACATAGAGGAAGCTTCTAAGTTGATGTAATAGCCAGTAAGGAGCAGTACAATTCAAGTTTTAGTTATCGATTATTGACGTTTTACCCTTCCTTGGTGCCTTGGACATGAGCTAGGACCTAAAGATTTTGCATGAAAGGAGGACTAGCAGCTGCGTTGCGCGGGAGAATGTGAAGAGTGTTCATACGTAGTAATAACGTGAGAAATCCGTCCGTTTTCGTCATTTATTATCGAATCGACTTTAAGCCAGATCGTCACATTGGCCGCTCTTCTCTCTGAGACGGTTACATTTATCGTCTGCAAAGCTTTGTCGCGTGCTGCGGTATGCTGAGACACTAAAAGCACCATAGAAGAACACAGATCAAGCTTCTAAGTTGGTGTAATAGTGAGTATGAAACAGTACAATTCAGGTTTTAGTTGTCGATTATTGACTTTTTACCCTTCTTTGGTGCCTTGGACATGAACTAGGACTTTAAGATTTTGCATTAAAGGAGGACTATCAGCAGCGTTGCACCGGAGAATGTGAAAAGTGTTCATATGCAGTAAAAACCTGAGAAATCCGTCCGTTTTCTTCATTTATTATCGAATCGACTTAAAGATCGATCGTCACATTCTCCGCTCTTCTCTCTGTGACGATTACATTTATCGTCTGCAAAGCTATGTCGCGTGATGCGGTATGTGGAGACACTAAAAGCACCATAGGAGAACACAGAAGAAGCTTCTAAGTTGATGTACTAGCCAGTAAGAAGCAGTACAATTCATGTTTTAGTTATCGAATTTTTGACTTTTTACGATTCTTTGGTGCCTTGTTCATGAGCCAGGACCTTAAGATTTTGCATTAAAGGAAGTCTAGTAGCCGCGTAGCCGAGAATGTGAAAAGTGTTCATATGTAGTAAAAACCTGAGAAATCCGCCCGTTTTCGTCATTTCTTATCGAATCGACTTAAAGCCCGATTATCACATTGGCCGCTCTTCTTTCTGAAACGGTTACACATATCGTCTGCAAAGCTATGTCGCGTACTGCGGTATGCGGAGACACTAAAAGCACCATAGGAGAACACAGATCAAGTTTCTAAGTTGATGTAATAGTGAGTAAGAAACAGTACAATTCAGGTTTTAGTTGTCGATTATTGACTTATTACCCTTCTTTGGTGCCTTGGACATGAGCCAGGACCTTAATATTTTGCATTAAAGGAAGTCTAGAAGCCGCGTTGCACGGGAGAATGTGAAAAGTGTTCGTATGTAGTAAAAACCTGAGAAATCCGCCCGTTTTCGTCATTTCTTATCGAATCGACATAATGCTCGATCATCACATTATCCACTCTGCTTTCTGAAACGGTTACACTTATCGTCTGCAAAGCATGTCGCGTACTGCGGTATGCGGAAACACTAAAAGCACTATAGTAGAACACAGAAGAAGCTTCTAAGTTTATGTAATACCCAGTAAGGAGCAGTACAATTCAAGTTTTAGTTATCGATTATTGACGTTTTACCCTTCTTTGGAGCCTTGGACATGAGCTAGGTTCTAAAGATTTTGCATGAAAGGAGGACTAGCAGCTGCGTTGCACGGGAGAATGTGATGAGTGTTCATACGCAGTAATATCGTGAGAAATCCGTCCGTTTTCGTCATTTGAAATCTTATCGACTTAAAGCCAGATCGTCACATTGGCCGCTCTTCTCTCTGAGACGGTTACATTTATCGTCTGCAAAGCTTTGTCGCGTGCTGCGGTATGCGGAGACACTAAAAGCACCATAGGAGAACACAGATCAAGCTTCTAAGTTGATGTGATAGTGAGTAAGATACAGTACAATTCAGGTTTTAGTTGTCGATTATTGAATTTTTCCCTTCTTTCGTGCCTTGGACATGAGCCAGGACCTTAAGATTTTGCATTCAAGGAAGTCTAGTAAACGCGTAGCACGGGAGAATCTTAAAAGTGTACATATGTAGTAAAAACCTGAGAAATCCGTCCGTTTTCCTCATTTGTTATCTAATCGACTTAAAGCCGGATCGTCACACTGGCCGCTCTTCTCCCTGAAACTGTTACATTTACCGTCTGCAAAGCTCTGTCGCGTATTGCGATATGCGGAGACACTAAAAGCACCATAGTAGAACACAGAAGAAACTTCTAAGCTTCTAAGTTGATGTAATAGCCAGTGAAAAGCAGTATAATTCAAGTTTTAGTTGTCGATTATTGTCTTTTCACCCTTCTTTGGTGCCTTGTACATGAGCTAGGAATTTATGATTTTGCATGAAAGGAGGACTAGCAGCAGCGTTGCACCGGAGAATGTGAAAAGTGTTCATATGCAGTAAAAACCTGAGAAATCCGTCTGTTTTCGTAATTTATTATCGAATCGATTTAAAGCCAGATCTCCACATTGGAGCTCTTCTCTCTCAAACGTTTACATTTATCGTCTGCAAAGCTATGTCGCGTGCTGCGGTATGCGGAGACACTAAAAGCACCGTAGTAGAACACAGAAGAAGCTTCTAAGCTTCCAAGTTGATGTAATAGCCAGAGAAAAGCAGTATAATTCAAGTTTTAGTTATCGATTATTGACTTTTCACCCTTCTTTGGAACCTTGGACATGAGCTAGGACTTTATGATTTTGCATGAAAGGAGGACTAGCAGCCGCGTTGCACCGGAGAATGTGAAAAGTGTACATATGCAGTAAAAACCTGAGAAATCCGTCCGTTTTCGTCATTTGTTATCGAACCGACTTAAAGCCAGATCGTCACATTGGCCGCTCTTCTCTCTGAGACGGTTACATTTATCGTCTGCAAAGTTATGTCGCATGATGCGGTATGTGGAGACACTAAAAGCACCATAGGAGAACACAGAAGAAGCTTCTAAGTTGATGTATTAGCCAGTAAGAAGCAGTACAATTCAAGTTTTAGTTATCGATTATTGACTTTTTACGATTCTTTGGTGCCTTGTACATGAGCCAGGACCTTAAGATTTTGCATTAAAGGAAGTCTAGTAGCCGCGTTGCACGGGAGAATGTGAAAAGTGTTCATATGTAATAAAAACCTGAGAAATCCGCCCGTTTTCTTCATTTCTTATCGAATCGACTTAAAGCCCGATCATCACATTGGCCGCTCTCCTTTCTGAAACGGTTACACTTATCGTCTGCAAAGCTATGTCGCGTACTGCGGTATGCGGAGACACTAAAAGCACTATAGTAGAACACAGAAGAAGCTTCTAAGTTTATGTAATACCCAGTAAGGAGCAGTACAATTCAAGTTTTAGTTATCGATTATTGACGTTTTACCCTTCTTTGGAGCCTTGGACATGAGCTAGGTTGTAAAGATTTTGCATGAAAGGAGGAATAGCAGCTGCGTTGCACGGGAGAATGTGAAGAGTGTTCATACGCAGTAATAACGTGAGAAATCCGTCCGTTTTCGACATTTGCTATCCAATCGACTTAAATCCAGATCATCACTTTGGCCGCTCTTCTCTGAGACGGTTACATTTATCGTCTGCGAAGTTATGTCGCGTGATGCGGTATGTGGAGACACTAAAAGCACCATAGGAGAACACAGAAGAAGCTTCTAAGTTGATGTATTAGCCAGTAAGAAGCAGTACAATTCAAGTTTTAGTTATCGATTATTGACTTTTTACGATTCTTTGGTGCCTTGTACATGAGCCAGGACCTTAAGATTTTGCATTAAAGGAAGTCTAGTAGCCGCGTTGCACGGGAGAATGTGAAAAGTGTTCATATGTAATAAAAACCTGAGAAATCCGCCCGTTTTCTTCATTTCTTATCGAATCGACTTAAAGCCCGATCATCACATTGGCCGCTCTCCTTTCTGAAACGGTTACACTTATCGTCTGCAAAGCTATGTCGCGAACTGCGGTATGCGGAGACACTAAAAGCACTATAGTAGAACACAGAAGAAGCTTCTAAGTTTATGTAATACCCAGTAAGGAGCAGTACAATTCAAGTTTTAGTTATCGATTATTGACGTTTTACCCTTCTTTGGAGCCTTGGACATGAGCTAGGTTGTAAAGATTTTGCATGAAAGGAGGAATAGCGGCCGCGTTGCACGGGAGAATGTGAAAAGTGTTCACATGTAGTAAAAAAAAGAGATATCCGTCCGTTTTCTTCATTTGTTATCGAATCGACTTACAGCCATTTCGTCACATTGGCCGCTCTTCTCTCATAGACGGTTACATTTATCGTCTGCAAAGCTATGTCGCGTGATGCGGTATGCGGAGACACTAAAAGCACCGTAGTAGAACACAGAAGAAGCTTCTAAGTTGATGTAATAGCCAGTAAGACGCAGTACAATTCAAGTTCTAGTTATCGAATATTGACTTTTTACGATTCTTTGGTGCCTTGGACATGAGCTAGGAAATTAAGATTTTGATGAAAGGTGGGTTAGCAGCCGCGTTGCACGGGAGAATGAAAAAAGTGTTCATATGTAGTAAGAACGTGAGAAATCCGTCCGTTTTCGTCATTTGATATCGAATCGATTTACAGCCAGATCGTCACATTGGCCGCTCTTCTCTCATAGACGGTTACATTTATCGTCTGCAAAGCTATGTCGCGAGCTGCGGCATGCGGAGACACTAGAAGCACCGTAGTAGAACACAGAAGAAGCTTCTAAGTTGATGTAATAGCCAGTAAAAAGCAGTACAATTCAAGTTCTAGTTATCGATTATTTACTTTTTACGATTCTTTGGTGCCTTGGATATGAGCTAGGAAATTAAGATTTTGCATGAAAGGTGGGCTAGCAGCCGCGTTGCACGGGAGAATGTGAAAAGTGTTCATATGTAGTAAAAACCAGAGATATCCGTCCGTTTTCTTCATTTGTTATCGAATCGACTTACAGCCATTTCGTCACATTGGCCGCTCTTCTCTCATAGACGGTTACATTTATCGTCTGCAAAGCTATGTCGCGCGCTGCGGTATGCGGAGACACTAGAAGCACCATAGTAGAACACAGAAGAAGCTTCTAAGTTGATGTAATAGCCAGTAAGAAGCAGTACAATTCAAGTTCTAGTTACGATTATTGACTTTTTACGATTCTTTGGTGCCTTGGACATGAGCTAGGAAATTAAGATTTTGCATGAAAGGTGGGCTAGTAGCCGCGTTGCACGGGAAAATGTGAAAAGTGTTCATATGTAGTAAAAACCAGAGATATCCGTCCGTTTTCATCATTTGTTATCGAATCGACTTACAGCCAGATCGTCACATTGGCCGCTCTTCTCTCATAGACGGTTACATTTATCGTCTGCAAAGCTATGTCGCGTGCTGCGGTATGCGGAGACACTAGAAGCACCGTAGTAGAACACAGAAGATGCTTCTAAGTTCATGTAATAGCCAGTAAGAAGCAGTACAATTCAAGTTCTAGTTATCGATTATTTAGTTTTTACGATCCTTTGGTGCCTTGGACATGAGCTAGGAAATTAAGATTTTGCATGAAAGGTGGGCTAGCAGCCGCGTTGCACGGGGGAATGTGTAAAGTGTTCATATGTAGTAAAAACCAGAGATATCCGTCCATTGTCTTCATTTGTTATCGAATCGACTTACAGCCACATCGTCACATTGGCCGCTCTTCTCTCATAGACGGTTACATTTATCGTCTGCAAAGCTATGTCGTGTCCTGCGGTATACGGAGACACTAGAAGCACCGTAGTAGAACACAGAAGAAGCTTCTAAGTTGCTGTAATAGCCAGTAAGAAGCAGTACAATCCAAGTTCTAGTTATCGATTATTTAGTTTTTACGATTCTTTGGTGCCTTGGACATGAGCTAGGAAATTAAGATTTTGCATGAAAGGTGGGCTAGCAGCCGCGTTGCACGGGAGAATGTAAAAAGTGTTCATATGTAGTAAAAACGTGAGAAATCCGTCCGTTTTCATCATTTGTTATCGAATCGACTTTGAAGCCAGATCGTCACATTGGCCGCTCTTCTCTCATAGACGGTTACATTTATCGTCTGCAAAGCTATGTCGCGTGCTGCGGTATGCGGAGACACTAGTAGCACCGTAGTTGAACACAGAAGAAGCTTCTAAGTTGATGTAATAGCCAGTAAGAAGCAGTACAATTCAAGTTCTAGTTATCGATTATTTACTTTTTACGATTCTTTGGTGCCTTGGACATGAGCTAGGAAATTAAGATTTTGCATGAAAGGTGGGCTAGCAGCCGCGTTGCACGGGAGAATGTAAAAAGTGTTCATATGTAGTAAAAACGTGAGAAATCCGTCCGTTTTCGTCATTTGTTATCGAATCGACCTAAAGCCAGATCGTCACATTGGCCGCTCTTGTTTATGAAACGGTTACATTTATCGTCTGCAAAGCTATGTCGCGTGATGCGGTATGCGGAGACACTAAAAGCACCGTAGTAGAACATAGAAGAAGCTTCTAAGTTGATGTAATAGCCAGTAAGAAGCAGTACAATTCAAGTTCTAGTTATCGATTATTAACTTTTTACGATTCTTTGGTGCCTTGGACATGAGCTAGGAAATTAAGATTTTGCATGAAAGGTGGGCTAGCAGCCGCGTTGCACGGGAGAATGTAAAAAGTGTTCATATGTAGTAAAAACGTGAGAAATCTGTCCGTTTTCGTCATTTGTTATCGAATCGACTTAAAGCCAGATCCTCACATTGGCCGCTCTTCTCTCATAGACGGTTACATTTATCGTCTGCAAAGCTATGTCGCGTGCTGCGGTATGCGGAGACACTATAAGCACCGTAGTAGAACACAGAAGAAGCTTCTACATTGATGTAATAGCCAGTAAGAAGCAGTACAATTCAAGTTCTAGTTATCGATTATTTACTTTTTACGATTCTATGGTGCCTTGGACATGAGCTAGGAAATACAGATTTTGCATGAAAGGTGGGCTAGCAGCCGCGTTGCACGGGAGAATGTAAAAAGTGTTCATATGTAGTAAAAAAGTGAGAAATCCGTCCGTTTTCGTCATTTGTTATCGAATCGACTTAAAGCCAGATCGTCACATTGGCCGCTCTTCTCTCATAGACGGTTACATTTATCGTCTGCAAAGCTATGTCGCGTGCTGCGGTATGCGGAGACACTAGAAGCACCGTAGTAGAACACAGAAGAAGCTTCTACGTTGATGTAATAGCCAGTAAGAAGCAGTACAATTCAAGTTCTAGTTATCGATTATTTACTTTTTACGATTCTATGGTGCTTTGGACATGAGCTAGGAAATTAAGATTTTGCATGAAAGGTGGGCTAGCAGCCGCGTTGCACGGGAGAATGTAAAAAGTGTTCATATGTAGTAAAAACGTGAGAAATCCGTACGTTTTCGTCATTTGTTATCGAATCGACTTAAAGCCCGATCGTCACATTGGCCGCTCTTGTTTATGAAACGGTTACATATATCGTCTGCAAAGCTATGTCGCGTTATGCGGTATGCGGAGACACTAAAAGCACCATAGCAGAACACAGAAGAAGCTTCTAAGTTGATGTAATAGCCAGTAAGAAGCAGTACAATTCAAGTTCTAGTTATCGATTATTTAGTTTTTACGATTCTTTGGTGCCTTGGACATGAGCTAGGAAATTAAGATTTTGCATGAAAGGTGGGCTAGCAGCCGAGTTGCACGGGAGAATGTAAAAAGTGTTCATATGTAGTAAAAACGTGAGAAATCCGTCCGTTTTCGTCATTTGTTATCGAATCGACTCAAAGCCAGATCGTCACATTGGCCGCTCTTGTTTATGAAACGGTTACATTTATCGTCTGCAAAGCTATGTCGCGTGATGCGGTATGCGGAGACACTAAAAGCACCGTAGTAGAACATAGAAGAAGCGTCTAAGTTGATGTAATAGCCAGTAAGAAGCAGTACAATTCAAGTTCTAGTTATCGATTATTTACTTTTTACGATTCTTTGGTGCCTTGGACATGATCTAGGAAATTAAGATTTTGCATGAAAGGTGGGCTAGCAGCCGCGTTGCACGTGAGAATGTAAAAAGTGTTCATATATAGTAAAAACGTGGGAAATCCGTCCGTTTTCGTCATTTGTTATCGAATCCACTTAAAGCCAGATCGTCACATTGGCCGCTCTTCTCTCATAGACGGTTGCATTTATCGTCTGCAAAGCTATGTCGCGTGCTGCGGTATGCGGAGACACTAGAAGCACCGTAGTAGAACACAGAAGAAGCTTCTACGTTGATGTAATAGCCAGTAAGAAGCAGTACAATTCTAGTTCTAGTTATCGATTATTTACTTTTTACGATTCTATGGTGCCTTGGACATGAGCTAGGAAATTAAGATTTTGCATGAAAGGTGGGCTAGCAGCCGCGTTGCACGGGAGAATGTAAAAAGTGTTCATATGTAGTAAAAACGTGAGAAATCCGTCCGTTTTCGTCATTTGTTATCGAATCGACTTAAAGCCAGATCGTCACATTGGCCGCTCTTGTTTATGAAACGGTTACATTTTTCGTCTGCAAAGCTATGTCGCGTGATGCGGTATGCGGAGACACTAAAAGCACCATAGTAGAACACAGAAGAAGCTTCTACGTTGATGTAATAGCCAGTAAGAAGCAGTACAATTCAAGTTCTAGTTATCGATTATTTAGTTTTTACGATTCTTTGGTGCCTTGGACATGAGCTAGGAAATTAAGATTTTGCATGAAAGGTGGGCTAGCAGCCGCGTTGCACGGGAGAATGTAAAAAGTGTTCATATGTAGTAAAAACGTGAGAAATCCGTCCGTTTTCGTCATTTGTCATCGAATCGACTTAAAGCCAGATCGTCACATTGGCCGCTCTTGTTTATGAAACGGTTACATTTATCGTCTGCAAAGCTATGTCGCGTGATGCGGTATGCGGAGACACTAAAAGCACCGTAGTAGAACACAGAAGAAGCTTCTAAGTTGATGTAATAGCCAGTAAAAAGAAGTACAATTCAAGTTTTAGTTATCGATTATTGACTTTTCACCCTTCTTTGGTGCCTTGGACATGAGCTAGGACTTTAAGATTTTGCTTGAAAAGAGGACTAGCAGCAGCGTTGCACCGGAGAATGTGAAAAGTGTTCATATGTAGTAAAACCTGAGAAATCTGTCCGTTTTCGTCATTTATTATCGAATCGACTTAAAGCCAGATCGTCACATTGGCCGCTCTTCTCTCATAGACGGTTACATTTATCGTCTGCAAAGCTATGTCGCGTGCTGCGGTATGCGGAGACACTAGAAGCACCGTAGTAGAACACAGAAGAAGCTTCTACGTTGATGTAATAGCCAGTAAGAAGCAGTACAATTCAAGTACTAGTTATCGATTATTTACTTTTTACGATTCTATGGTGCTTTGGACATGAGCTTGGAAATTAAGATTTTGCATGAAAGGTGGGCTAGCAGCCGCGTTGCACGGGAGAATGTAAAAAGTGTTCATATGTAGTAAAAACGTGAGAAATCCGTCCGTTTTCGTCATTTGTTATCGAATCTACTTAAAGCCAGATCGTCACATTGGCCGCTCTTCTTTATGAAACGGTTACATTTTTCGTCTGCAAAGCTATGTCGCGTACTGCTGTAAGCGGAGACTCTAAAAGCACCATAGCAGAACACAGAAGAAGCTTCTAAGTTGATGTAATAGCCAGTAAGAAGCAGTACAATTCTAGTTCTAGTTATCGATTATTTAGTTTTTACGATTCTTTGGTGCCTTGGACATGAGCTAGGAAATTAAGATTTTGCATGAAAGGTGGGCTAGCAGCCGCGTTGGACGGGAGAATGTAAAAAGTGTTCATATGTAGTAAAAACGTGAGAAATCCGTCCGTTTTCGTCATTTGTTATCGAATCGACTTAAAGCCAGATCGTCACATTGGCCGCATTTCTCTCATAGACGGTTACATTTATCGTCTGCAAAGCTATGTCGCGTGCTGCGGTATGCGGAGACACTAGAAGCACCGTAGTAGAACACAGAAGAAGCTTCTACGTTGATGTAATAGCCAGTAAGAAGCAGTACAATTCAAGTTCTAGTTATCGATTATTTAGTTTTTACGATTCTTTGGTGCCTTGGACATGAGCTAGGAAATTAAGATTTGGCATGAAAGGTGGGCTAGCAGCCGCGTTGCACGGGAGAATGTAAAAAGTGTTCATATGTAGTAAAAACGTGAGAAATCCGTCCGTTTTCGTCATTTGTTATCGAATCGACTTAAAGCCAGATCGTCACATTGGCCGCTCTTCTCTCATAGACGGTTACATTTATCGTCTGCAAAGCTATGTCGCGTGCTGCGGTATGCGGAGACACTAGAAGCACCGTAGTAGAACACAGAAGAAGCTTCTACGTTGATGTAATAGCCAGTAAGAAGCAGTACAATTCAAGTTCTAGTTATCGATTATTTACTTTTTACGATTCTATGGTGCTTTGGACATGAGCTAGGAAATTAAGATTTTGCATGAAAGGTGGGCTAGCAGCCGCGTTGCACGGGAGAATGTAAAAAGTGTTCATATGTAGTAAAAACGTGAGAAATCCGTCCGTTTTCGTCATTTGTTATCGAATCGACTTAAAGCCCGATCGTCACATTGGCCGCTCTTGTTTATGAAACGGTTACATATATCGTCTGCAAAGCTATGTCGCGTTATGCGGTATGCGGAGACACTAAAAGCACCATAGCAGAACACAGAAGAAGCTTCTAAGTTGATGTAATAGCCAGTAAGAAGCAGTACAATTCAAGTTCTAGTTATCGATTATTTACTTTTTACGATCCATTGGTGCCTTGGACATGAGCTAGGAAATTAAGATTTTGCATGAAAGGTGGGCTAGCAGCCGCGTTGCACGTGAGAATGTAAAAAGTGTTCATATATAGTAAAAACGTGGGAAATCCGTCCGTTTTCGTCATTTGTTATCGAATCCACTTAAAGCCAGATCGTCACATTGGCCGCTCTTCTCTCATAGACGGTTACATTTATCGTCTGCAAAGCTATGTCGCGTGCTGCGGTATGCGGAGACACTAGAAGCACCGTAGTAGAACACAGAAGAAGCTTCTACGTTGATGTAATAGCCAGTAAGAAGCAGTACAATTCTAGTTCTAGTTATCGATTATTTACTTTTTACGATTCTATGGTGCCTTGGACATGAGCTAGGAAATTAAGATTTAGCATGAAAGGTGGGCTAGCAGCCGCGTTGCACGGGAGAATGTAAAAAGTGTTCATATGTAGTAAAAACGTGAGAAATCCGTCCGTTTTCGTCATTTGTTATCGAATCGACTTAAAGCCAGATCGTCACATTGGCCGCTCTTGTTTATGAAACGGTTACATTTTTCGTCTGCAAAGCTATGTCGCGTGATGCGGTATGCGGAGACACTAAAAGCACCATAGTAGAACACAGAAGAAGCTTCTACGTTGATGTAATAGCCAGTAAGAAGCAGTACAATTCAAGTTCTAGTTATCGATTATTTAGTTTTTACGATTCTTTGGTGCCTTGGACATGAGCTAGGAAATTAAGATTTTGCATGAAAGGTGGGCTAGCAGCCGCGTTGCACGGGAGAATGTAAAAAGTGTTCATATGTAGTAAAAACGTGAGAAATCCGTCCGTTTTCGTCATTTGTCATCGAATCGACTTAAAGCCAGATCGTCACATTGGCCGCTCTTGTTTATGAAACGGTTACATTTATCGTCTGCAAAGCTATGTCGCGTGATGCGGTATGCGGAGACACTAAAAGCACCGTAGTAGAACACAGAAGAAGCTTCTAAGTTGATGTAATAGCCAGTAAAAAGAAGTACAATTCAAGTTTTAGTTATCGATTATTGACTTTTCACCCTTCTTTGGTGCCTTGGACATGAGCTAGGACTTTAAGATTTTGCTTGAAAAGAGGACTAGCAGCAGCGTTGCACCGGAGAATGTGAAAAGTGTTCATATGTAGTAAAACCTGAGAAATCTGTCCGTTTTCGTCATTTATTATCGAATCGACTTAAAGCCAGATCGTCACATTGGCCGCTCTTCTCTCATAGACGATTACATTTATCGTCTGCAAAGCTATGTCGCGTGCTGCGGTATGCGGAGACACTAGAAGCACCGTAGTAGAACACAGAAGAAGCTTCTACGTTGATGTAATAGCCAGTAAGAAGCAGTACAATTCAAGTTCTAGTTATCGATTATTTACTTTTTACGATTCTATGGTGCTTTGGACATGAGCTAGGAAATTAAGATTTTGCATGAAAGGTGGGCTAGCAGCCGCGTTGCACGGGAGAATGTAAAAAGTGTTCATATGTAGTAAAAACGTGAGAAATCCGTCCGTTTTCGTCATTTGTTATCGAATCTACTTAAAGCCAGATCGTCACATTGGCCGCTCTTCTTTATGAAACGGTTACATTTTTCGTCTGCAAAGCTATGTCGCGTACTGCTGTATGCGGAGACTCTAAAAGCACCATAGCAGAACACAGAAGAAACTTCTAAGTTGATGTAATAGCCAGTAAGAAGCAGTACAATTCTAGTTCTAGTTATCGATTATTTAGTTTTTACGATTCTTTGGTGCCTTGGACATGAGCTAGGAAATTAAGATTTTGCATGAAAGGTGGGCTAGCAGCCGCGTTGGACGGGAGAATGTAAAAAGTGTTCATATGTAGTAAAAACGTGAGAAATCCGTCCGTTTTCGTCATTTGTTATCGAATCGACTTAAAGCCAGATCGTCACATTGGCCGCATTTCTCTCATAGACGGTTACATTTATCGTCTGCAAAGCTATGTCGCGTGCTGCGGTATGCGGAGACACTAGAAGCACCGTAGTAGAACACAGAAGAAGCTTCTACGTTGATGTAATAGCCAGTAAGAAGCAGTACAATTCAAGTTCTAGTTATCGATTATTTAGTTTTTACGATTCTTTGGTGCCTTGGACATGAGCTAGGAAATTAAGATTTGGCATGAAAGGTGGGCTAGCAGCCGCGTTGCACGGGAGAATGTAAAAAGTGTTCATATGTAGTAAAAACGTGAGAAATCCGTCCGTTTTCGTCATTTGTTATCGAATCGACTTAAAGCCAGATCGTCACATTGGCCGCTCTTGTTTATGAAACGGTTACATTTATCGTCTGCAAAGCTATGTCGCGTGATGCGGTATGCGGAGACACTAAAAGCACCGTAATAGAACACAGAAGAAGCTTCTAAGTTGATGTAATAGCCAGTAAAAAGCAGTACAATTCAAGTTTTAGTTATCGATTATTGACTTTTCACCCTTCTTTGGTGCCTTGGACATGAGCTAGGACTTTAAGATTTTGCTTGAAAAGAGGACTAGCAGCAGCGTTGCACCGGAGAATGTGAAAAGTGTTCATATGTAGTAAAAACCTGAGAAATCTGTCCGTTTTCGTCATTTATTATCGAATCGACTTAAAGCCAGATCGTCACATTGGCCGCTCTTATCTCTGAGTCGGTTACATTTATTGTCTGCAAAGCTATGTCGCGTGATGCGGTATGTGGAGACACTAAAAGCACCATAGTAGAACACAGAAGAAGCTTCTAAGTTGATGTAATAGCCAGCAAGAAGCAGTACAATTCAAGTTTTAGTTATCGACTATTGACTTTTTACGCTTCTTTGGTGCCTTGGACATGAGCTAGGAAATGAAGAACTTGCATGAAAGGAGGGCTAGCAGCCGAGTTGCACAGGAGAATGTGAAAAGTGTTCATATGTAGTAAAAACGTGAGAAATCCGTCCGTTTTCGTCATTTGTTATCGAATCGACTTAAAGCCAGATCGCCACATTGGCCGCTCTTGTTTATGAAACGGTTACATTTATCGTCTGCAAAGCTATGTCGCGTGATGCGGTATGCGGAGACACTAAAAGCACAATAGTAGAACACAGGAGAAGCTTCTAATTTTATGTAATAGCCAGTTAGAAACAGTAAAATTCAAGTTTTAGTCATCGATTATTAACATTTTACCCTTCTTTGGTGCCTTGGACATGAGCTAGGACCCAAAGATTTAACATGAAAGGAGGACTAGCAGCTGCGTTGCACGAGAGAATGTGAAGAGTGTTCATACGTTGTAAAAACGCGAGAAATCCGACCGTGTCCTACATTTGTTATCGAATCGACTTAAAGCCAGATCGTCACATTGGCCGCTCTTCCCTCTGAAACGGTTACATTTATCGTCTCCAAAGCTATGTCGCGTGCTGCGATATTCGGTGACACTAGAATCACAATAATAGAACACAGAAGAAGCTTCTATGTTGATGAAATAGCCTGTAAGAAGCAGTACAATTCAAGTTTTAATTATCGATTATTGACTTTTTAATCTTCTTTGGTGCCTTGGAAATTAGCTAGGACATTAAGATTTTGCATGAAAGGAGGACTAGCAGTCGCGTTGTTCGAGAGAATGTAAAAAGTGTTCATATGTAATAAAAACCTGGGAAATCCGTACATTTTCCTCATTTGTGATCTAATCGACTTAAAGCCAGATCGTCACATTGGCCGCTCTTCTCCCTGAAACGGTTACATTTCTCGTCTGCAAAGCTATGTCGCGTACTGCTGTATGCGGAGACTCTAAAAGCACCATAGTAGAACACAGAAGAAACTTCTAAGCTTCTAAGTTGATGTAATAGCCAGTAAGAAGCAGTACAATTCAAGTTTTAGTTACCGATTATTGACTTTTTACCCTTCTTTGGTGCCTTGGACATGAGCCAGGACCTTAAGATTTTGCATGAAAGGATGAGTAGCAGCTGCGTTGCATGGAGAATGTGAAAAGTGTTCATATGTCGTAAGAACCTAAGAAATCCGTCCGTTTTCGTCATTTGTTATCGAATCGTCTTAAAGCTAGATCGTCACATTGGTCGCTCTTCTCTCTGAAACGGTTAAATTTATCGTCTGTAAAGCTATGTCGCGTTCTGCTGTATGCGGAGACACTAAAAGCACCATAGTAGAACACAGAAGAAGTTTCTAAGTTGATGTAATAGCCAGTAAGAAGCAGTACAATTCAAGTTTTAGTTACCGATTATCGACTTTTTAATCTTCTTTGGGGCCTTGGACATTAGCTAGGACATTAAGATTTTGCATGAAAGGAGGACTAGCAGCCGCGTTGTACGACAGAAAGTAAAAAGTGTTCATATGTAGTAAAAACCTGAGAAATCCGTCCGTTTTCGTCATTTGATATCGAATTGACTTAAAGCCATATCGTCACATTGGCCGCTCTTCTCCCTGAAAAAGTTACATTTATCGTCTGTAAATCTACGTCGCGTGCTGCAGTTTGCGGAGACACTAAAAGAACCATAGTAGAACACAGAAGAAGCTTCTAAGTTGATGTAATAGCCAGTAAGAAGAGTTACAATTCAAGTTTTAGTTATCGATTATTGACTTTGTACCCGTCTTTGGTGCCTTGGACATGAGCCAGGACCTTAAGATTTTGCATTAAAGGAAGTCGAGTAGCTGCGTTGCACGGGAACATGTGAAAGGTGTTCATATGTAATAAAAACATGAGAAATCCGTCCGTTTTCGTCATTTGTTATCGAATCGACTTAAAGCCAGAACGTCACATTGGCCGCTCTTCTCTCTGAAACGGTTAGAATTAAAGTCTCCAAAGCTATGTCGCGTGCTGCGATATTCGGTGACACTAAAAGCACAATATTAGAACACAGAAGAAGCTTCTAAAATTATGTAATAGCCAGATAGAAACAATAAATTCATGTTTTAGGTATCGATTATTGACTTTTAACCCCTCTTTGGTGCCTTGGACATGAGCTAGGACTTTAATATTTTGCATGAAAAGAAGACTAGCAGCCGCGTTGCATGGGAGAATGTGAAAAGTGTTCATATGCAGTAAAAACCTGGGAAATCCGGCCGTTTTCGTCATTTGTTGTCGAATCGACTTAAAGCCAGAAAGTCACATTGGCCGCTCTTATCTCTGAGACGCTTACATTAATCGTCTGCAAAGCGATAATGCGTGCTGCGGTATGCGGAGACACTAAAAGCACCGTAGTAGAACACAGTAAGAAGCAGTACAATTCAAGTTTAGTTATCGATTATTGACTTTTCACCTTTCTTTGGTGCTTTGGACATGAGATAGGTCCTAAGGATTTTGCATGAAAGGAGGACTAGCAGCTGCGTTGCACGGGAGAATGTGAAAAGTGTTCATACGTAATAAAAACGTGAGAAATCCGTCCGTTTTCGTCATTTGATATCGAATCGACTTAAAGCCATATCGTCACATTAGCCGCTCTTCTCTCTGAAACGATTACATTTATCTTCTCCAAAGCTATGTCGCGTGCTGCGATACGCGGTGACACCAAAAGCACCATAGTAGAACACAGAAGAAGCTTCTAAGTTTATGTAATAGCCAGGTAGAAGCAGTAAAATACAAGTTATAGTTATCGATTATTGACTTTTTACCCTTCTTTGGTGCCTTGGACATGAGCCAGGACCTTAAGATTTTGCATGAAATGATGAGTAGCAGCTTCGTTGCACGGGAGAATGTTAAAAGTGTTCATATGTAGTAAAAACCTGAGAAATGCATCCGTTTTTATCATTTGTCATCGAATCGACTTAAAGCCAGATCGTCACATTATCCGCTCTTCTATCTGAAACGGTTACATTTATCGTCTGCAAAGCTGCGTCGCGTGTTGCAGTTTGCGGAGACACTAAAAGCACCATAGTAGAACAAGGAAGAAGCTTCTAAGTTGATGTAATAGCACGTAAGAGGCAGTACAATTCAAGTTTTAGTTATCGATTATTGACGTCGTACCCTTTTTTGGTGCCTTGGACATGAGCTAGGACCTTAAGATTTTGCATGAAAAGAGGACCAGCAGCTGCGTTGCATGGGAGAATGTGAAAAGTGTTCAAAAGTAGTAAAAACCTGAGAAATCCGTCCGTTTTCGTCAAATGTTATCGAATCGACTTAAATCCAGATCGTCACATTGGCCGCTCTTCTCTCTGAGACGGTTACATTTATCGTCTGCAAAGCTATATCGCGTGATGCGGTATGTGTAGACACTAGAAGCACCATAGTAGAACACAGAAGAAGCTTCTAAGTTGATGTAATAGCCAGTAAGAAGCAGTACAATTCAATTTTTAGTTATCGATTATTGACTTTTTACGCTTCTTTGGTGCCTTGGACATGAGCTAGGACCTTAAGATTTGCTTGAAAGGAGAACTAGCAGATGAGTTGCACGGGAGAATGTGAAAAGTGTTCATATGTAGTAAAAACCCGAGAAATCCGTCCGTTTTCGTCATATGTTATCGAATAGAATAAAAGCCAGATCGTCACATTGGCCGCTCCTCTCTCTGAAACGGTTACATTTATGGTCTGCAAAGCTATGTCGTGTGCTGCGGTATGCGGAGACACTAAAAGCACCATAGTAGAACACAGAAGAAGCTTCTAAGTTGATGTAATAGCAAGTAAGAAGCAGTACAATTCATGTTTTAGTTATCGATTATTGACTTTTTACCTTTCTTTGGTGCCTTGGACATAAACTAGGACCTTAAGATTTTGCTTGAAAGGAGATCTAGCAGCCGCGTTGCACGGGAGAATGTGAAAAGTGTTCATATGTAGTAAGAACCTAAGAAATCCGTCCGTTTTCGTCATTTGTTATCGAATAGACTTGAAGCCAGAACGTCACATTGGCCGCTCTTCTCTCTGAGACGGTTACATTAATCGTGTGCAAAGCGATGATGCGTGCTGCGGTATGCGGAGACACTAAAAGCACCATAGTAGAACACAGAAGAAGCTTCTATGTTGATGTAATAGCCAGTAAGAATCAGACAATTCAAGTTTTAGTTATCGATTATTGACTTTTTAATTTTCTTTGGTACCTCGGAAGTTAGCTAGGACATTAAGATTTTGCATGAATGGAGGACTAGCAGACGCGTTGTACGAGAGAATGTAAAAAATGTTCATATGTAGTAAAAACCTGAGAAATCCGTACATTTTCCTCATTTGTTATCTAATCGACTTAAGGCCAGATCGTCACATTGGCCGCTCCTCTCCCTGAAACGGTTACATTTATCGTCTGCAAATCTATGTCGCGTACTGCTGTATGCGGAGACACTAAAAGCACCATAGTAGAACACAGAAGAAGTTTCTAAGTTGATGTAATAGCAAGTAAGGAGCAGTACAATTCATGTTTTAGTTATCGATTATTGACATTTTACTCTTCTTTCATGCCTTGGACATGAGCTAGGACGTTAAGATTTTGCATGAAATGAGGACTAGCAGCCGCGTTGCACGGGAGAATGTGAAAAGTGTTCATATGTAGTAAAAACCTGTGAAATCCGTCCGTTTTCTTCATTTGTTATCGAATCGACTTAAAGCCAGATCGTCACATTGGCCACTCTTCTCTCTGAGACGGTTACATTTATCGTCTGCAAAGCTATGTAGCGTGCTGTGGTTTGCGGAGACACTAAAAGCACCATACTAGAACATAGAAGAAGCTTCCACGTTGATGTAATAGCCAGTAAGAAGCAGTACAATTCAAGTTTTAGTTATCGATTATTGACTTTTTACCCTTCTTTGGTGCTTTGGACATGAGCCAGGACATTAAGATTTTGCATGAAAGGATGAGTAGCAGCTTCGTTGCACGGGAGAATGTGAAAAGTGTTCAAAAGTAGTAAAAACCTGAGAAATCCGTCCGTTTTCGTCAAATTTTATCGAATCGACTTAAATCCAGAGCGTCACATTGGCCGCTCTTCTCTCTGAGTCGGTTACATTTATCGTCTGCAAATCTATATCGCGCGATGCGGTATGTGTAGACACTAAAAGCACCATAGTAGAACACAGAAGAAGCTTGTAAGTTGATGTAATAGCCAGTAAGATGCAGTACAATTTAAGTTTTTGCTATCGATTATTGACTTTTTACCCTTCTTTGGTGCCTTGGACATGAGCTAGGACCTTACGTTTTTGCATGGAAGGAGGACTAGCAGCAGCGTTGCACGGGAGAATGTGAAAAGTGTTCATATGTATTAAAAACGTAAGAAACCGTGCGTTTTGGTCTTTTGTTATCTAATCGACTTAGAGCCAGAACGACACATTGGCCGCTCATCTCTCTGAGACGGTTACATTTATCGTCTGCAAAGCGATGTTGCGTGCTGCGGTATGCGGAGACACCAAAAGCACCATAGTAGAACACAGAAGAAGCTTCTAAGTTGATGTAATAGCCAGTAAGAATCAGTACAATTCAAGTTTTTGTTATCGATTATTGAATGTGTACCCTTCTTTGGTGCCTTGGACATGAGCTAGGACCTTAAGATTTTGTATGAAAGGAGGACTAGCAGCTGCGTAGCATGGAGAATTTGAAAAGTGTTCATATGTAGTAAGAACCTAAGAAATCCGTCCGTTTTCGTCATTTGTTATCGAATCGTCTTAAAGCCAGATCGTCACATTCGTCGCTCTTATCTCTGAAACGGTTATATTTATCGTCTGCAAAGCTATGTCGCGTGATGCGGTATGCGGAGACACTAAAAGCACCGTAGTGGAACACAGAAGAAGCTTCTAAGTTGATGTAATAGCCAGTAAAAAGAAGTACAATTCAAGTTTTAGTTATCGATTATTGACTTTTCCCCCTTCTTTGGTGCCTTGGACATGAGCTAGGACTTTAAGATTTTGCTTGAAAAGAGGACTAGCAGCAGCGTTGCACCGGAGAATGTGAAAAGTGTTCATATGTAGTAAAAACCTGAGAAATCTGTCCGTTTTCGTCATTTATTATCGAATCGACTTAAAGCCAGATCGTCACATTGGCCGCATTTCTCTCATAGACGGTTACATTTATCGTCTGCAAAGCTATGTCGCGTGCTGCGGTATGCGGAGACACTAGAAGCACCGTAGTAGAACACAGAAGAAGCTTCTACGTTGATGTAATAGCCAGTAAGAAGCAGTACAATTCAAGTTCTAGTTATCGATTATTTAGTTTTTACGATTCTTTGGTGCCTTGGACATGAGCTAGGAAATTAAGATTTGGCATGAAAGGTGGGCTAGCAGCCGCGTTGCACGGGAGAATGTAAAAAGTGTTCATATGTAGTAAAAACGTGAGAAATCCGTCCGTTTTCGTCATTTGTTATCGAATCGACTTAAAGCCAGATCGTCACATTGGCCGCTCTTGTTTATGAAACGGTTACATTTATCGTCTGCAAAGCTATGTCGCGTGATGCGGTATGCGGAGACACTAAAAGCACCGTAGTAGAACACAGAAGAAGCTTCTAAGTTGATGTAATAGCCAGTAAAAAGCAGTACAATTCAAGTTTTAGTTATCGATTATTGACTTTTCACCCTTCTTTGGTGCCTTGGACATGAGCTAGGACTTTAAGATTTTGCTTGAAAAGAGGACTAGCAGCAGCGTTGCACCGGAGAATGTGAAAAGTGTTCATATGTAGTAAAAACCTGGAAATCTGTCCGTTTTCGTCATTTATTATCGAATCGACTTAAAGCCAGATCGTCACATTGGCCGCTCTTATCTCTGAGTCGGTTACATTTATTGTCTGCAAAGCTATGTCGCGTGATGCGGTATGTGGAGACACTAAAAGCACCATAGTAGAACACAGAAGAAGCTTCTAAGTTGATGTAATAGCCAGCAAGAAGCAGTACAATTCAAGTTTTAGTTATCGACTATTGACTTTTTACGCTTCTTTGGTGCCTTGGACATGAGCTAGGAAATGAAGAACTTGCATGAAAGGAGGGCTAGCAGCCGAGTTGCACAGGAGAATGTGAAAAGTGTTCATATGTAGTAAAAACGTGAGAAATCCGTCCGTTTTCGTCATTTGTTATCGAATCGACTTAAAGCCAGATCGTCACATTGGCCGCTCTTATCTCTGAGACGCTTACATTAATCGTCTGCAAAGCGATAATGCGTGCTGCGGTATGCGGAGACACTAAAAGCACCGTAGTAGAACACAGTAAGAAGCAGTACAATTCAAGTTTAGTTATCGATTATTGACTTTTCACCTTTCTTTGGTGCTTTGGACATGAGATAGGTCCTAAGGATTTTGCATGAAAGGAGGACTAGCAGCTGCGTTGCACGGGAGAATGTGAAAAGTGTTCATACGTAATAAAAACGTGAGAAATCCGTCCGTTTTCGTCATTTGATATCGAATCGACTTAAAGCCATATCGTCACATTAGCCGCTCTTCTCTCTGAAACGATTACATTTATCTTCTCCAAAGCTATGTCGCGTGCTGCGATACGCGGTGACACCAAAAGCACCATAGTAGAACACAGAAGAAGCTTCTAAGTTTATGTAATAGCCAGGTAGAAGCAGTAAAATACAAGTTATAGTTATCGATTATTGACTTTTTACCCTTCTTTGGTGCCTTGGACATGAGCCAGGACCTTAAGATTTTGCATGAAATGATGAGTAGCAGCTTCGTTGCACGGGAGAATGTTAAAAGTGTTCATATGTAGTAAAAACCTGAGAAATGCATCCGTTTTTATCATTTGTCATCGAATCGACTTAAAGCCAGATCGTCACATTATCCGCTCTTCTATCTGAAACGGTTACATTTATCGTCTGCAAAGCTGCGTCGCGTGTTGCAGTTTGCGGAGACACTAAAAGCACCATAGTAGAACAAGGAAGAAGCTTCTAAGTTGATGTAATAGCAAGTAAGAGGCAGTACAATTCAAGTTTTAGTTATCGATTATTGACGTCGTACCCTTTTTTGGTGCCTTGGACATGAGCTAGGACCTTAAGATTTTGCATGAAAAGAGGACCAGCAGCTGCGTTGCATGGGAGAATGTGAAAAGTGTTCAAAAGTAGTAAAAACCTGAGAAATCCGTCCGTTTTCGTCAAATGTTATCGAATCGACTTAAATCCAGATCGTCACATTGGCCGCTCTTCTCTCTGAGACGGTTACATTTATCGTCTGCAAAGCTATATCGCGTGATGCGGTATGTGTAGACACTAGAAGCACCATAGTAGAACACAGAAGAAGCTTCTAAGTTGATGTAATAGCCAGTAAGAAGCAGTACAATTCAATTTTTAGTTATCGATTATTGACTTTTTACGCTTCTTTGGTGCCTTGGACATGAGCTAGGACCTTAAGATTTGCTTGAAAGGAGAACTAGCAGATGAGTTGCACGGGAGAATGTGAAAAGTGTTCATATGTAGTAAAAACCCGAGAAATCCGTCCGTTTTCGTCATATGTTATCGAATAGAATAAAAGCCAGATCGTCACATTGGCCGCTCCTCTCTCTGAAACGGTTACATTTATGGTCTGCAAAGCTATGTCGTGTGCTGCGGTATGCGGAGACATTAAAAGCACCATAGTAGAACACAGAAGAAGCTTCTAAGTTGATGTAATAGCAAGTAAGAAGCAGTATAATTCATGTTTTAGTTATCGATTATTGACTTTTTACCTTTCTTTGGTGCCTTGGACATAAACTAGGACCTTAAGATTTTGCTTGAAAGGAGATCTAGCAGCCGCGTTGCACGGGAGAATGTGAAAAGTGTTCATATGTAGTAAGAACCTAAGAAATCCGTCCGTTTTCGTCATTTGTTATCGAATAGACTTGAAGCCAGAACGTCACATTGGCCGCTCTTCTCTCTGAGACGGTTACATTAATCGTGTGCAAAGCGATGATGCGTGCTGCGGTATGCGGAGACACTAAAAGCACCATAGTAGAACACAGAAGAAGCTTCTATGTTGATGTAATAGCCAGTAAGAATCAGACAATTCAAGTTTTAGTTATCGATTATTGACTTTTTAATTTTCTTTGGTACCTCGGAAGTTAGCTAGGACATTAAGATTTTGCATGAATGGAGGACTAGCAGACGCGTTGTACGAGAGAATGTAAAAAATGTTCATATGTAGTAAAAACCTGAGAAATCCGTACATTTTCCTCATTTGTTATCTAATCGACTTAAGGCCAGATCGTCACATTGGCCGCTCCTCTCCCTGAAACGGTTACATTTATCGTCTGCAAATCTATGTCGCGTACTGCTGTATGCGGAGACACTAAAAGCACCATAGTAGAACACAGAAGAAGTTTCTAAGTTGATGTAATAGCAAGTAAGGAGCAGTACAATTCATGTTTTAGTTATCGATTATTGACATTTTACTCTTCTTTCATGCCTTGGACATGAGCTAGGACGTTAAGATTTTGCATGAAATGAGGACTAGCAGCCGCGTTGCACGGGAGAATGTGGAAAGTGTTCATATGTAGTAAAAACCTGTGAAATCCGTCCGTTTTCTTCATTTGTTATCGAATCGACTTAAAGCCAGATCGTCACATTGGCCACTCTTCTCTCTGAGACGGTTACATTTATCGTCTGCAAAGCTATGTAGCGTGCTGTGGTTTGCGGAGACACTAAAAGCACCATACTAGAACATAGAAGAAGCTTCCAAGTTGATGTAATAGCCAGTAAGAAGCAGTACAATTCAAGTTTTAGTTATCGATTATTGACTTTTTACCCTTCTTTGGTGCTTTGGACATGAGCCAGGACATTAAGATTTTGCATGAAAGGATGAGTAGCAGCTTCGTTGCACGGGAGAATGTGAAAAGTGTTCAAAAGTAGTAAAAACCTGAGAAATCCGTCCGTTTTCGTCAAATTTTATCGAATCGACTTAAATCCAGAGCGTCACATTGGCCGCTCTTCTCTCTGAGACGGTTACATTTATCGTCTGCAAACCTATATCGCGCGATGCGGTATGTGTAGACACTAAAAGCACCATAGTAGAACACAGAAGAAGCTTGTAAGTTGATGTAATAGCCAGTAAGATGCAGTACAATTTAAGTTTTTGCTATCGATTATTGACTTTTTACCCTTCTTTGGTGCCTTGGACATGAGCTAGGACCTTACGTTTTTGCATGGAAGGAGGACTAGCAGCAGCGTTGCACGGGAGAATGTGAAAAGTGTTCATATGTATTAAAAACGTAAGAAACCGTGCGTTTTGGTCTTTTGTTATCTAATCGACTTAGAGCCAGAACGACACATTGGCCGCTCATCTCTCTGAGACGGTTACATTTATCGTCTGCAAAGCGATGTTGCGTGCTGCGGTATGCGGAGACACCAAAAGCACCATAGTAGAACACAGAAGAAGCTTCTAAGTTGATGTAATAGCCAGTAAGAATCAGTACAATTCAAGTTTTTGTTATCGATTATTGAATGTGTACCCTTCTTTGGTGCCTTGGACATGAGCTAGGACCTTAAGATTTTGTATGAAAGGAGGACTAGCAGCTGCGTAGCATGGAGAATTTGAAAAGTGTTCATATGTAGTAAGAACCTAAGAAATCCGTCCGTTTTCGTCATTTGTTATCGAATCGTTTTAAAGCCAGATCGTCACATTGGTCGCTCTTACCTCTGAAACGGTTATATTTATCGTCTCCAAAGCTATGTCGCGTGCTGCGATATTCGGTGACACTAAAAGCACAATAATAGAACACAGAAGATGCTCCTAAATTTATGTAATAGCCAGCTAGAAACAAAAAATTCAAGTTTTAGTTATCGATTATTGACTTTTAACACTTCTTTGGTGCCTTGGACATGAGCTAGCACCTTAATATTTTGCATGAAAGGAGGACTAGCAGCCGCGTTGCATGGGAGAATGTGAAAAGTATTCATATGCAGTAAAAACCTGAGGAATTAGGCCGTTTTCGCCATTTGTTATCGAATCGACTTTAAGCCAGAACGTCACATTGAACGCTCTTCTCCCTGAAACTGTTACATTTATCGTCTGCAAAGCTATGCCGCGTACTGCTGTGTGCGGAGACACTAAAAGCACCATAGTAGAACACAGAAGAAGCTTCTAAGCTTCTAAGTTGATGTAATAGCCAGTAAATAGCAGTACAATTCATGTTTTAGTTATCGATTATTGACTTTTCACCATTCTTTGGTGCCTTGGAGATGAGCTAGGACCTTAAGATTTTGCATGAAAAGAGTACCAGCAACTGCGTTGCACTGGAGAATGTGAAAAGTGTTCATATGCAGTAGAAACGTGAGAAATCCGTCCTTTTCGTCAATTGTTATCGAATCGACTTAAAGCCAGATCGTCACATTGGCCGCTCTTCTCTCTGAGACGGTTACATTTATCGTCTGCAAAGCTATGTAGCGTGCTGCGGTTTGCTGAGACACTAAAAGCACCATAGTAGAACATAGAAGAAGCTTCCAAGTTGATGTAATAGCCAGTAAGAAGCAGTACAATTCAAGTTTTAGTTATCGATTATTGACTTTTTACCCTTGTTTGGTTCCTTGGACATGAGCCAGGAGCTTATGATTTTGCATGAAGGGATGACTAGCAGCTTCGTTGCACGGGAGAATGTGAAAAGTGTTCATATGTAGTAAAAACCTGAGAAATGCATCCGTCTTTATCATTTGTCATCGAATCGACTTAAAGCCAGATCGTCACATTATCCGCTCTTCTATCTGAAACGGTTACATTTATCGTCTACAAAACTGCGTCGCGTGCTGCAGTTTGCGGAGACACTAAAAGCACCATCGTAGAACACAGAAGAAGCTTCTAAGTTGATGTAATAGCCAGTAAGTAGCAGTACAATTCAAGGTTTAGTTATCGATTATTGACTTTTAACCCTTCCTTGGTGCCTTGGACATGAGCTAGGACCTTAATATTCGCTTGAAAGGAGAACTAGCAGATGCGTTGCACGGGAGAATGTGAAAAGTGTTCATATATAGTAAAAACCCGAGAAATCCGTCCGTTTTCGTCATAAGTTATCGAATCGAATAAAAGCCAGATCGTCACATTGGCCGGTCCTCTCTCTCTGAAACGGTTACATTTATCGTCTGCAAAGCTAAGTCGTGTGCTGCGGTATGCGGAGACACTAAAGGCACCATAGTAGAACACAGAAGAAGCTTCTAAGTTGATGTAATAGCAAGTAAGGAGCAGTACAATTCATGTTTTAGTTTTCGATTATTGACTTTTTACCGTTCTTTGGTGCCTTGGACATGAGCTAGGACCTTAAGATTTTGCTTGAAAGGAGGTCTAGCCGCCGCGTTGCACGGGAGAATGTGAAAAGTGTTCATACGTAGTAAAAACCCGAGAAATCCGTCCGTTTTCGTCAAATGTTATCGAATCGACTTAAAGCCAGATCGTCACATTGGCCGCTCTTCTCTCAGAAACGGTTACATTTATCGTCTGCAAAGTTATGTCGCGTGATGCGGTTTGCGACGACACTAAAAGCACCATAGTAAAACACAAAAGAAGCTTCTATGTTCATGTAATAGCCAGTAAGAAGAAGTACAATTCAAGTTTTAGTTAACGATTATTGACTTTTTACCCTGTTTGGTGCCTTTGACATGAGCTATGACCTTACGATTTTGCATGAAGTGAGGACTAGCAGCCGCGTTGCACGGGAGAATGTGAAGAGTTTTCATATGTAGTAAGAACCTGAGAAATCCGTCCGTTTTCGACATTTGTTATCGAATCGACTTAAAGCCAGTTCGTCACATTGGCCACTCTTCTGTCTGAAACGGTTACGTTTATCGTCTGCAAAGCTATGTCGCGTGCTGCGGTATGTGGAGACACTAAAAGCACCATAGTAGAACACAGATGAAGCTTCTAATTTGATGTAATAGGCAGAAAGAAGCAGTACAATTCAAGTTTTAGTTATCGATTGTTGACTTTTTACCCTCTTTGGTGCCTTGGACATGAGCTACGACCTTAAGATTTTGCATGAAAGGAGGACTAGCAGCCGCGTTGCATGGGAGAATGTGAAAAGTGTTCATACGTACTAAAAACCTCAGAAATCCGTCCGTTTTCGGCATTTGTTATCGAATCGACTTAAAGTCAGATCGTCACATTGTCCACTATTCTGTCTGAAACGCTTACGTTTATCGTCTGCAAAGCTATGTCGCGTGCTGCGGTATGCGGAGACACTAAAAACACCATAGTAGAACACAGACGAAGCTTCTAAGTTGACGTAATAGCCAGTAAGAAGCAATACAATTCAACTTTTAGGTATCGATTATTGACTTTTTACCCTCTTTGGTGCCTTGGACATGAGCTACGACCTTAAGATTTTGCATAAAGTGAGGACTAGCAGCCGCGTTGCATGGGAGAATGTGAAAAGTGTTCATATGTGGTAAAAGCCTGAGAAATCCGTCCGTTTTCGTCATTTGTTATCGAATCGACATAAAGCCAGATAGTCACATTGGACGCTCTTGTCTCCGAAACGGTTACATTAATCGTCTGCAAAGCTATGTCGCGTACTGCGGTATGTGGAGACACTATAAGGACCATAGTCGAACACAGAAGAAACTTCTAACTTGATGTAATAGACAGTAAGAAGCAGTACAATTCAAGTTTTAGTTACCGATTATTGACTTTTTACCCTTCTTTGGTGCCTTCGAAATGAACTAGGAACTTAAGATTTTGAGTGAAAGAAGGACTAGCAGCCGCGTTGCATGGGAGAATGTGACAAGTGTTCATATATAGAAAAACCTGAGAAATCCGTCCGTTTTTGTCATTTGTTATCGAATCGATTTAAAGCCAGATCGTCACATTGGCCACTCTTCTCTCTGAAACGGTTACATTTATGTCTGCAAAGCTATGTCGCGTGCTGCCTTATGCGGAGACTCTAAAAGCACCATAGTAGCACACAGAAGAAGCTCCTAAGTTAATGTAATAGCCAATAAGAAACAGTACAATTCAAGTTTTAGTTATCGATTATTGACTTTTTACCCTTCCTCCGTGCATTGGACATGAGCTAGGACCTTACGATTTTGCATGAAGTGAGTACTAGCACCGGCGTTGCACGGAAGAATGTGAAAAGTGTTCATATGTAGTAAAAACCTCAGAAATCCGTCCGTTTTCGTCATTTGTTATCGAATCGACTTAAAGTCAGATCGTCACATTGTGTACTCTTCTGTCTGAAACGCTTACGTTTATCGTCTGCAAAGCTATGTCGCGTGCTGCGGTATGGGGAGACACTAAAAGCACCATAGTAGAACACAGAAGAAGCTTCTAAGTTGATGTAATAGCCAGTAAGAAGCAATACAATTCAACTTTTAGCTATCGATTATTGACTTTTTACACTCTTTGGTGCCTTGGACATGATCTACGACCTTAAGATTTTGCATAAAGTGAGGACTAGCAGTCGCGTTGCATGGGAGAATGTGAAAAGTGTTCATATGTAGTAAAACCCTGAGAAATCCGTCCGTTTTCGTCATTTGTCATCGAATCGACTTAAAGCCAGATCGTCACATTCGCCGCTATTCTCCCTGAAACGGTTACATTTATCGTCTGCAAAGCTATGTCGCGTGCTGCGGTATGCGGAGACACTAAACGGACCATAGTAGAACACAGAAGAAGCTTCGAAGTTGATGTAATAGGCAGTAAGGTGCAGTACAATTCAAGATTTAGTAATCGATTATTGTCTTTTTACCCTTCTTTGTTGCCTTGGACATGAGCTAGGACCTTACGATTTTGCATGAAGTGAGGAATAGAACCCGCGTTGCACGGGAGAATGTGAAAAGGGTTCATATGTAGTAAAAACCTTAGAAATCCGTCCTCTTTCGTCATTTGTTATTGAATCGACTTAAAGCCAGATCGTCACAATGGCCACTCATCTGTCTGAAACGGTTACATTTATCGTCTGCAAAGCTATGTCGCGTGCTGCGGTATGCGGAGACACTAAAAGCACCATAGTAGAACACAGAAGAAGCTTCTAAGTTGATGTAATAGCCAGTAAAAAGCAGTACAAGTCAAGTTTTAGTTAACGATTATTGACTTTTTACCCTGTTTGGTGCCTTTGACATGAGCTAGGACCTTACGATTTTGCATGAAGTGAGGACTAGCAGCCGCGGTGCAGGGGAGAATGTGAAGAGTTTTCATATGTAGTAAGAACCTGAGAAATCCGTCCGTTTTCGACATTTGTTATTGAATCGACTTAAAGCCAGTTCGTCACATTGGCCACTCTTCTGTCTGAAACGGTTACGTTTATCGTCTGCAAAGCTATGTCGCGTGCTGCGGTATGCGGAGACACTAAAAGCACCATAGTAGAACACAGATGAAGCTTCTAAGTTGATGTAATAGACAGAAAGAAGCAGTACAATTCAAGATTTAGTTATCGATTATTGACTTTTTACCCTCTTTGGTGCCTTGGACATGAGCTACGACCTTAAGATTTTGCATGAAAGGAGGACTAGCAGCCGCGTTGCACGGGAGAATGTGAAAAGTGTTCATATGTAGTAAAAACCTGAGAAATCCGTCCGTTTTCGACATTTGTTATCGAATCGACTTACAGCCAGATAGCCACATTGGCCCCTCTTGTCTCCGAAACGGTTACATTAATCGTCTGCAAAGCTATGTCGCGTGCTGCAGTATGCGGAGACACTATAAGGACCATAGTCGAACACAGAAGAAACTTCTAACTTGATGTAATAGACAGTAAGAAGCAGTACAATTCAAGTTTTAGTTACCGATTATTGACTTTTTACCCTTCTTTGGTGCCTTGGACATGAGCTAGGACGTTACGATTTTGTACGAAAGGAGGACTAGCAGCCGCGTTGTGCGGGAGAATGTGAAAAGTGTTCATATGTGGTAAAACCCTGAGAAATCCGTCCGTTTTCGTCATTTGTCATCGAATCGACTTAAAGCCAGATCGTCACATTCGCCGCTATTCTCCCTGAAACGGTTACATTTATCGTCTGCAAAGCTATGTCGCGTGCTGCGGTATGCGGAGACACTAAACGGACCATAGTAGAACACAGAAGAAGCTTCGAAGTTGATGTAATAGGCAGTAAGGTGCAGTACAATTCAAGATTTAGTAATCGATTATTGTCTTTTTACCCTTCTTTGTTGCCTTGGACATGAGCTAGGACCTTACGATTTTGCATGAAGTGAGGAATAGAACCCGCGTTGCACGGGAGAATGTGAAAAGGGTTCATATGTAGTAAAAACCTTAGAAATCCGTCCTCTTTCGTCATTTGTTATTGAATCGACTTAAAGCCAGATCGTCACATTGGCCACTCATCTGTCTGAAACGGTTACATTTATCGTCTGCAAAGCTATGTCGCGTGCTGCGGTATGCGGAGACACTAAAAGCACCATAGTAGAACACAGAAGAAGCTTCTAAGTTGATGTAATAGCCAGTAAAAAGCAGTACAAGTCAAGTTTTAGTTAACGATTATTGACTTTTTACCCTGTTTGGTGCCTTTGACATGAGCTAGGACCTTACGATTTTGCATGAAGTGAGGACTAGCAGCCGCGGTGCAGGGGAGAATGTGAAGAGTTTTCATATGTAGTAAGAACCTGAGAAATCCGTCCGTTTTCGACATTTGTTATTGAATCGACTTAAAGCCAGTTCGTCACATTGGCCACTCTTCTGTCTGAAACGGTTACGTTTATCGTCTGCAAAGCTATGTCGCGTGCTGCGGTATGCGGAGACACTAAAAGCACCATAGTAGAACACAGATGAAGCTTCTAAGTTGATGTAATAGACAGAAAGAAGCAGTACAATTCAAGATTTAGTTATCGATTATTGACTTTTTACCCTCTTTGGTGCCTTGGACATGAGCTACGACCTTAAGATTTTGCATGAAAGGAGGACTAGCAGCCGCGTTGCACGGGAGAATGTGAAAAGTGTTCATATGTAGTAAAAACCTGAGAAATCCGTCCGTTTTCGACATTTGTTATCGAATCGACCTCAAGCCAGATAGTCACATTGGCCGCTCTTGTCTCCGAAATGGTTACATTAATCGTCTGCAATGCTATGTCGCGTGCTGCGGTATGTGGAGACACTATAAGGACCATAGTCGAACACAGAAGACACTTCTAACTTGTTGTAATAGACAGTAAGAAGCAGTAAAATTCAAGGTATAGTTACCGATTATTGACTTTTTACCCTTCTTTGGTGCATTGGACATGAGCTAGGACCTTACGATTTTGCATGAAGTGAGGAATAGAACCCGCGTTGCACGGGAGAATGTGAAAAGGGTTCATATGTAGTAAAAACCTTAGAAATCCGTCCTCTTTCGTCATTTGTTATTGAATCGACTTAAAGCCAGATCGTCATATTGGCCACTCTTCTGTCTGAAACGGTTACATTTATCGTCTGCAAAGCTATGTCGCGTGCTGCGGTATGCGGAGACACTAAAAGCACCATAGTAGAACACAGAAGAAGCTTCTAAGTTGATGTAATAGCCAGTAAAAAGCAGTACAAGTCAAGTTTTAGTTAACGATTATTGACTTTTTACCCTGTTTGGTGCCTTTGACATGAGCTAGGACCTTATGATTTTGCATGAAGTTAGGACTAGCACCCGCGTTGCACGGGAGAATGTGACAAGTGTTCATATGTGGTAAAACCCTGAGAAATCCGTCCGTTTTCGTCATTTGTTATCGAATCGACTTAAATCCATATAGTCACATTGGCCGCTCTTCTCTCCGAAACGGTTACATTTATCGTCTGCAAAGCTATGTCACGTGCTGCGGTATGTGGGGACACTATAAGGACCATAGTCGAACACAGAAGAAACTTCTAACTTGTTGTAATAGACAGTAAGAAGCAGTAAAATTCAAGGTATAGTTACCGATTATTGACTTTTTACCCTTCTTTGGTGCATTGGACATGAGCTAGGACGTTACGATTTTGTACGAAAGGAGGACTAGCAGCCGCGTTGTGCGGGAGAATGTGAAAAGTGTTCATATGTGGTAAAACCCTGAGAAATCCGTCCGTTTTCGTCATTTGTCATCGAATCGACTTAAAGCCAGATCGTCACATTCGCCGCTATTCTCCCTGAAACGGTTACATTTATCGTCTGCAAAGCTATGTCGCGTGCTGCGGTATGCGGAGACACTAAACGGACCATAGTAGAACACAGAAGAAGCTTCGAAGTTGATGTAATAGGCAGTAAGGTGCAGTACAATTCAAGATTTAGTAATCGATTATTGTCTTTTTACCCTTCTTTGTTGCCTTGGACATGAGCTAGGACCTTACGATTTTGCATGAAGTGAGGAATAGAACCCGCGTTGCACGGGAGAATGTGAAAAGGGTTCATATGTAGTAAAAACCTTAGAAATCCGTCCTCTTTCGTCATTTGTTATTGAATCGACTTAAAGCCAGATCGTCATATTGGCCACTCTTCTGTCTGAAACGGTTACATTTATCGTCTGCAAAGCTATGTCGCGTGCTGCGGTATGCGGAGACACTAAAAGCACCATAGTAGAACACAGAAGAAGCTTCTAAGTTGATGTAATAGCCAGTAAAAAGCAGTACAAGTCAAGTTTTAGTTAACGATTATTGACTTTTTACCCTGTTTGGTGCCTTTGACATGAGCTAGGACCTTACGATTTTGCATGAAGTGAGGACTAGCAGCCGCGTTGCACGGGAGAATGTGAAGAGTTTTCATATGTAGTAAGAACCTGAGAAATCCGTCCGTTTTCGACATTTGTTATCGAATCGACTTAAAGCCAGTTCGTGACATTGGCCACTCTTCTGTCTGAAACGGTTACGTTTATCGTCTGCAAAGCTATGTCGCGTGCTGCGGTATGCGGAGACACTAAAAGCACCATAGTAGAACACAGATGAAGCTTCTAAGTTGATGTAATAGACAGAAAGAAGCAGTACAATTCAAGATTTAGTTATCGATTATTGACTTTTTACCCTCTTTGGTGCCTTGGACATGAGCTACGACCTTAAGATTTTGCATGAAAGGAGGACTAGCAGCCGCGTTGCATGGGAGAATGTGAAAAGTGTTCATACGTACTAAAAACCTCAGAAATCCGTCCGTTTTCGACATTTGTTATCGAATCGACTTAAAGTCAGATCGTCACATTGTCCACTATTCTGTCTGAAAGGCTTACGTTTATCGTCTGCAAAGCTATGTCGCGTGCTGCGGTATGCGGAGACACTAAAAGCACCATAGTAGAACACAGAAGAAGCTTCTAAGTTGATGTAATAGCCAGTAAAAAGCAGTACAAGTCAAGTTTTAGTTAACGATTATTGACTTTTTACCCTGTTTGGTGCCTTTGACATGAGCTAGGACCTTAAGATTTTGCATGAAAGGAGGACTAGCAGCCGCGTTGCACGGGAGAATGTGAAAAGTGTTCATATGTAGTAAAAACCTGAGAAATCCGTCCGTTTTCGACATTTGTTATCGAATCGACCTCAAGCCAGATAGTCACATTGGCCGCTCTTGTCTCCGAAATGGTTACATTAATTGTCTGCAATGCTATGTCGCGTGCTGCGGTATGTGGAGACACTATAAGGACCATAGTCGAACACAGAAGACACTTCTGACTTGATGTAATAGACAGTAAGAAGCAGTACAATTCAAGTTTTAGTTACCGATTATTGACTTTTTACCCTCCTATGGTGCCTTGGACATGAGCTACGACCTTATGATTTTGCATGAAGTTAGGACTAGCACCCGCGTTGCACGGGAGAATGTGAAAAGTGTTCATATGTGGTAAAACCCTGAGAAATCCGTCCGTTTTCGTCATTTGTTGTCGAATCGACTTAAATCCATATAGTCACATTGGCCGCTCTTCTCTCCGAAACGGTTACATTTATCGTCTGCAAAGCTATGTCACGTGCTGCGGTATGTGGGGACACTATAAGGACCATAGTCGAACACAGAAGAAACTTCTAACTTGTTGTAATAGACAGTAAGAAGCAGTAAAATTCAAGGTATAGTTACCGATTATTGACTTTTTACCCTTCTTTGGTGCATTGGACATGAGCTAGGACGTTACGATTTTTCATGAAAGGAGGAATAGCAGCCGCGTTGCATGGGAGAATGTGAAAAGTGTTCATATGTGGTAAAACCCTGAGAAATCCGTCCGTTTTCGTCATTTGTTATCGAATCGACTTAAAGCCACATCGTCACATTGGCGGCTCTTCTCTCTGAAACGGTTACATTTATCGTCTGCAAAGCTATGTCGCGTGCTGCCTTATGCGGAGACTCTAAAATCACCATAGTAGCACACAGAAGAAGCTTCTAAGTTAATGTAATAGCCAATAAGAAGCAGTACAATTCAAGTTTTAGTTATCGATTATTGACTTTTTACCCTTCTTCGGTGCTTTGGAATGAGCTAGGACCTTACGATTTTGTATGAAGTGAGGAATAGAACCCGCGTTGCACGGAAGAATGTGAAAAAGGTTCATATGTAGTAATAACCTTAGAAATCCGTCCGCTTTCGTCATTCGTTATTGAATCGACTTAAAGCCAGATCGTCACATTGGCCACTCTTCTGTCTGAAACGGTCATATTTATCGTCTGCAAAGGTATGTCGCAGTGCTGCGGTATGCGGAGGCACTAAAAGCACCATAGTAGAACACAGAAGAAGCTTCTAAGTTGATGTAATAGCCAGAAAGAAGCAGTACAATTCAAGTTTTAGTTATCGATTATTGACTTTTTAGCCTCTTTGGTGCCTTGGACATGAGCTACGACCTTAAGATTTTGCATCAAAGGAGGACTAGCAGCCGCGTTGCATGGGAGAATGTGAAAAGTGTTCATACGTAGTAAATACCTGAGAAATCCGTTCGTTTTCGTCATTTATTATCGAATCGACTTAAAGTCAGATCGTCACATTGGACGCGCTTCTCTCCGAAACGGTTACATTTATCGTCTGCAAAGCTATGTGGCGTGCTGCGGTATGCGGAGACACTAAACGGACCATAGTAGAACACAGAAGAAGCTTCGAAGTTGATGTAATAGTCAGTAAGATGCAGTACAATTCAACTTTAAGTTATCGATTATTTACTTTTTACCCTTCTTTGGTGCCTTGGAGATGAGTTAGGAACTTAAGATTTTGAGTGAAAAAAGGACTAGCAGCCGCGTTGCATGGGAGAATGTGAAAAGTGTTCATATATAGTAAAAACCTGAGAAATCCGTCCGTTTTTGTCATTTGTTATCGAATCGACTTAAAGCCAGATCGTCACATTGGCCGCTCTTCTCTCTGAAACGGTTACATTTATGTCTGCAAAGCTATGTCGCGTGCTGCCTTATGCGGAGACTCTAAAAGCACCATAGTAGTATACAGAAGAAGCTTCTAAGTTAATGTAATAGCGAATAAGAAGCAGTACAATTCAAGTTTTAGTTGTCGATTATTGACTTTTTACCCTTCTTTGGTGCCTTGGACATGAGCTAGGACCTTAAGATTTTGCATGAGAAGAGGAAACAGCAGCTGCATTTAACGGGAGAATGTGAAAAGTGTTCAAAAGTATTAAAAACCTGAGAAATCCGTCGGTTTTCGTCATTTGTTATAGAATCGACTTAAAGCCAGATCGTCATAATGGCCACTCTTCTGTCTGAAACGGTTACATTTATCGTCTGCAAAGCTATGTCGCGTGCTGCGGTATGCGGAGACACTAAATGCACCATATTAGAACACAGAAGAATCTTGTAAGTTGATGTAATAGCCAGTAAGAAGCAGTACAATTCAAGTTTCAGTTATCTATTATTGACTTTTAGCACTCTTTGGTGCTTTGGACTTGAGCTACGACCTAAGATTTTGCAAGAAAGGAAGACTAGCAGCCTCGTTGCACGGGAGAATGTGAAAAGTGTACATATGTAGTAAAACCCTGAGAAATCCGCCCGTTTTCGTCATTTGTCATCGAATCGTCTTAAAGCCAGATCGTCACATTCGCCGCTATTCTCCCTGAAACGGTTACATTTATCGTCTGCAAAGCTATGTCGCGTGCTGCAGTATGCGGAGACACTATAAGGACCATAGTCGAACACAGAAGAAACTTCTAACTTGTAATAGACACTAAGAAGCAGTACAATTCAACTTTAAGTTATCGATTATTGACTTTTTATCCTTCTTTGGTGCCTTCGAGATTAGCTAGGAACTTAAGATTTTGAGTGAAAGGAGGACTAGCAGCCGCGTTGCATGGGAGAATGTGACAAGTGTTCATATATAGTAAAAACCTGAGAAATCCGTCCGTTTTTGTCATTTGTTTTCGAATGGATTTAAAGCCAGATCGTCACATTGGCCACTCCTCTCTCTGAAACGGTTACATTTATGTCTGCAAAGCTATGTCGCGTGCTGCCTTATGCGGAGACTCTAAAAGCACCATAGTAGCACACAGAAGAAGCTCCTAAGTTAATGTAATAGCCAATAAGAAGCAGTACAATTCAAGTTTTAGTTATCGATTATTGACTTTTTACCCTTCCTCCGTGCATTGGACATGAGCTAGGACCTTACGATTTTGCATGAAGTTAGGACTAGCACCGGCGTTGCACGGGAGAATGTGAAAAGTGTTCATATGTAGTAAAAACCTTAGAAATCCCTCCGTTTTCGTCATTGGTTATCGAATCGACTTAAAGTCAGATCGTCACATTGTCACTCTTCTGTCTGAAACGCTTACGTTTATCGTCTGCAAAGCTATGTTGCGTGCTGCGGTATGCGGAGACACTAAAAGCACCATAGTAGAACACAGAAGAAGCTTCTAAGTTGATGTAATAGCCAGTAAGAAGCAATACAATTACACTTTTAGCTATCGATTATTGACTTTTTACCCTCTTTGGTGCCTTGGACATGATCTACGACCTTAAGATTTTGCATAAAGTGAGGACTAGCAGCCGCGTTGCATGGGAGAATGTGAAAAGTGTTCATATGTGGTAAAACCCTGAGAAATCCGTCCGTTTTCGTCATTTGGTATCGAATCGACTTACAGCCAGATAGCCACATTGGCCGCTCTTGTCTCCGAAACGGTTACATTAATCGTCTGCAAAGCTATGTCGCGTGCTGCAGTATGCGGAGACACTATAAGGACCATAGTCGAACACAGAAGAAACTTCTAACTTGCTGTAATAGACAGTAAGAAGCAGTGCAATTCAAGTTTTAGTTACCGATTATTGACTTTTTACCCTTCTTTGGTGCCTTGGACATGAGCTAGGACGTTACGATTTTGTACGAAAGGAGGACTAGCAGCCGCGTTGTGCGGGAGAATGTGAAAAGTGTTCATATGTGGTAAAACCCTGAGAAATCCGTCCGTTTTCGTCATTTGTCATCGAATCGACTTAAAGCCAGATCGTCACATTCGCCGCTATTCTCCCTGAAACGGTTACATTTATCGTCTGCAAAGCTATGTCGCGTGCTGCGGTATGCGGAGACACTAAAAGCACCATAGTAGAACACAGATGAAGCTTCTAAGTTGATGTAATAGACAGAAAGAAGCAGTACAATTCAAGATTTAGTTATCGATTATTGACTTTTTACCCTCTTTGGTGCCTTGGACATGAGCTACGACCTTAAGATTTTGCATGAAAGGAGGACTAGCAGCCGCGTTGCATGGGAGAATGTGAAAAGTGTTCATACGTACTAAAAACCTCAGAAATCCGTCCGTTTTCGTCATTTGTTATCGAATCGACTTAAAGTCAGATCGTCACATTGTCCACTATTCTGTCTGAAAGGCTTACGTTTATCGTCTGCAAAGCTATGTCGCGTGCTGCGGTATGCGGAGACACTAAAAACACCATAGTAGAACACAGACGAAGCTTCTAAGTTGACGTAATAGCCAGTAAGAAGCAATACAATTCAACTTTTAGGTATCGATTATTGACTTTTTACCCTCTTTGGTGCCTTGGACATGAGCTACGACCTTAAGATTTTGCATAAAGTGAGGACTAGCAGCCGCGTTGCATGGGAGAATGTGAAAAGTGTTCATATGTGGTAAAAGCCTGAGAAATCCGTCCGTTTTCGTCATTTGTTATCTAATCGACTTAAAGCCAGATAGTCACATTGGACGCTCTTGTCTCCGAAACGGTTACATTAATCGTCTGCAAAGCTATGTCGCGTACTGCGGTATGTGGAGACACTATAAGGACCATAGTCGAACACAGAAGACACTTCTAACTTGATGTAATAGACAGTAAGAAGTAGTAAAATTCAAGTTTTAGTTACCGATTATTGATTTTTTATCCTTCTTTGGTGCCTTCGAAATGAGCTAGGAACTTAAGATTTTGAGTGAAAGAAGGACTAGCAGCCGCGTTGCATGGGAGAATGTGACAAGTGTTCATATATAGTAAAAACCTGAGAAATCCGTCCGTTTTTGTCATTTGTTATCGAATGGATTTAAAGCCAGATCGTCACATTGGCCACTCTTCTCTCTGAAACGGATACATTTATGTCTGCAAAGCTATGTCGTGTGCTGTCTTATGCGGAGACTCAAAAAGCACCATAGTAGCACACAGAAGAAGCTCCTAAGTTAATGTAATAGCCAAAAAGAAACAGTACATTTCAAGTTTTAGTTATCGATTATTGACTTTTTACCCTTCCTCCGTGCATTGGACATGAGCTAGGACCTTACGATTTTGTACGAAAGGAGGACTAGCAGCCGCGTTGTGCGGGAGAATGTGAAAAGCGTTCATATGTGGTAAAACCCTGAGAAATCCGTCCGTTTTCGTCATTTGTCATCGAATCGATTTAAAGCCAGATCGTCACATTCGCCGCTATTCTCCCTGAAACGGTTACATTTATCGTCTGCAAAGCTATGTCGCGTGCTGCGGTATGCGGAGACACTAAACGGACCATAGTAGAACACAGAAGAAGCTTCGAAGTTGATGTAATAGGCAGTAAGGTGCAGTACAATTCAAGATTTAGTAATCGATTATTGTCTTTTTACCCTTCTTTGTTGCCTTGGACATGAGCTAGGACCATACGATTTTGCATGAAGTGAGGAATAGAACCCGCGTTGCACGGGAGAATGTGAAAAGTGTTCATATGTAGTAAAAACCTTAGAAATCCGTCCTCTTTCGTCATTTGTTATTGAATCGACTTAAAGCCAGATCGTCACATTGGCCACTCTTCTGTCTGAAACGGTTACGTTTATCGTCTGCAAAGCTATGTCGCGTGCTGCGGTATGCGGAGACACTAAAAGCACCATAGTAGAACACAGAAGAAGCTTCTAAGTTGATGTAATAGGCAGAAAGAAGCAGAACAATTCAAGTTTTAGTTATCGATTGTGACTTTTTACCCTCTTTGGTGACTTGGACATGAGCTACGACCTTAAGATTTTGCATGAAAGGAGGACTAGCAGCCGCGTTGCATGGGAGAATGTGAAAAGTGTTCATACGTACTAAAAACCTCAGAATTCCGTCCGTTTTCGTCATTTGTTATCGAATCGACTTAAAGTCAGATCGTCACATTGTCCACTATTCTGTCTGAAACGCTTACGTTTATCGTCTGCAAAGCTATGTCACGTGCTGCGGTATGCGGAGACACTAAAAACACCATAGTAGAACACAGACGAAGCTTCTAAGTTGACGTAATAGCCACTAAGAAGCAGTACAATTCAACTTTTAGGTATCGATTATTGACTTTTTACCCTCTTTGGTGCCTTGGACATGAGCTACGACCTTATGATTTTGCATGAAGTGAGGACTAGCAGCCGCGTTGCACGGGAGAATGTGAAAAGTGTTCATATGTAGTAAAAACCTGAGAAATCCGTCCGTTTTCGACATTTCTTATCGAATCGACTTAAAGCCAGATAGTCACATTGGCCGCTCTTGTCTCCGAAACGGTTACATTAATCGTCTGCAATGCTATGTCGCGTGCTGCGGTATGTGGAGACACTATAAGGACCATAGTCGAACACAGAAGACACTTCTGACTTGATGTAATAGACAGTAAGAAGCAGTACAATTCAAGTTTTAGTTACCGATTATTGATTTTTTACCCTCCTTTGGTGCCTTGGACATGAGCTACGACCTTATGATTTTGCATGAAGTTAGGACTAGCACCCGCGTTGCACGGGAGAATGTGAAAAGTGTTCATATGTGGTAGAACCCTGAGAAATCCGTCCGTTTTCGTCATTTGTCATCGAATCGACTTAAAGCCAGATCGTCACATTCGCCGCTTTTCTCCCTGAAACGGTTACATTTATCGTCTGCAAAGCTATGTCGCGTGCTGCGGTATGCAGAGATACTAAACGGACCATAGTAGAACACAGAAGAAGCTTCGAAGTTGATGTAATAGCCAGTAAGATGCAGTACAATTCAAGATTTAGTAATCGATTATTGTCTTTTTACCCTTCTTTGGTGCCTTGGACATGAGCTAGGACCTTACGATTTTGCATGAAGTGAGGAATAGAACCCGCGTTGCACGGGAGAATGTGAAAAGTTTTCATATGTAGTAAGAACCTGAGAAATCCGTCCGCTTTCGACATTTGTTATCGAATCGACTTAAAGCCAGATAGTCACATTGGCCGCTCTTGTCTCCGAAACGGTTACATTAATCGTCTGCAATGCTATGTCGCGTGCTGCGGTATGTGGAGACACTATAAGGACCATAGTCGAACACTGAAGAAACTTCTGACTTGATGTACTAGACAGTAAGAAGCAGTACAATTCAAGTTTTAGTTACCGATTATTGACTTTTTACCCTTCTTTGGTGCCTTGGACATGAGCTACTACCTTATGATTTTGCATGAAGTTAGGACTAGCACCCGCGTTGCACGGGAGAATGTGAAAAGTGTTCATATGTGGTAAAACCCTGAGAAATCCGTCCGTTTTCGCCATTTGTTATCGAATCGACTTAAAGCCAGATCGTCACATTGGCCACTCTTCTGTCTGAAACGGTTACATTAATCGTCTGCAAAGCTATGTCGCGTACTGTGGTATGCGGAGACACTAAAAGCACCATAGTAGAACACAGAAGCAGCTTCTAAGTTGATGTAATAGCCAGAAAGAAGCAGTACAATTCAAGTTTTAGTTATCGATTGTTGACTTTTTACCCTCTTTGGTGCCTTGGACATGAGCCAGGAACTTAATATTTTGCATGAAAGGAGGACTAGCAGCCTCGTTGCATGGGAGAATGTGAAAAGTGTTCATATGTGGTAAAACCCTGAGAAATCCGTCCGTTTTCGTCATTTGTTATCGAATCGACTTAAATCCATATAGTCACATTGGCCGCTCTTCTCTCCGAAACGGTTACATTTATCGTCTGCAAAGCTATGTCACGTGCTGCGGTATGTGGGGACACTATAAGGACCATAGCCGAACACAGAAGAAACTTCTAACTTGTTGTAATAGACAGTAAGAAGCAGTACAATTCAAGGTATAGTTACCGATTATTGACTTTTTACCCTTCTTTGGTGCATTGGACATGAGCTAGGACCTTAAGATTTTGCATGAGAAGAGGACCAGCAGCTGCATTTCACGGGAGAATGTGAAAAGTGTTGAAAAGTATTAAAAACCTGAGAAATCCGTCGGTTTTCGTCATTTGTTATAGAATCGACTTAAAGCCAGATCGTCATAATGGCCACTCTTCTGTCTGAAACGGTTACATTTATCGTCTGCAAAGCTATGTCGCGTGCTGCGGTATGCGGAGACACTAAATGCACCATATTAGAACACAGAAGAATCTTGTAAGTTGATGTAATAGCCAGTAAGAAGCAGTACAATTCAAGTTTCAGTTATCGGTTATTGACTTTTTACACTTTTTTGGTGCCTTGGACATGAGCTAGGACGTTATGATTTTGCATGAAAGGAGAACTAGCAGCCGCGTTGCACGGAAGAATGTGAAAAGTGTTCATATGTAGTTAAAACCTGAGAAATCCGTATGTTTCCGTCATTTCGAATCGACTTAAAGCCAGATCGTCACATTCGCCACGCTTCTGTCTGAAACGGTTACGTTTATCGTCTGCAAAGCTATGTCGCGTGCTGCGGTATGCGGAGACACTAAAAGCACCATAGTTAAACACAGAAGAAGCTTCTAAGTTGATGTAATATCCAGTAAGAAGCAGTAAAATTCATGTTTTAGTTATTGATTACTGACTTTTTACACTTCTTTGGTGCCTTGGATATGAGCTAGGACCTTATGATTTTGCAAGAAAGGAGGATTAGCAGCCGCGTTGCACGGAAGAATGTGAAAAGTGTTCATATGCAGTTAAAACCTGAGAAAACCGTCCGTTTTCGTCATTTCGATTCGACTTAAAGGCAGATCGTCACATTGGCCGCTCTTGTCTCTGAAACGGTTACATTTATCGTCTGCAAAGCTATGTCGCGTGCTTCGGTATGCGGAGACACTAAAAGCACCATTGTAGAACACAGCAGAAGCTTCTAAGTTGATGTAATAGCCAGTAAGAAGCAGTACAATTCAATTTTTAGTTATCGATTATTGACTTTTTACCCTTCTTTGGTGCCTTGCACATGAGCTAGGATTTACGATTTTGCATGAAGTGAAGTCTAGCACCCGCGTTGCACGGGAAATTGTGAAAAGTGTTCATATGTAGTTAAAACCTGAGAAAACTGTCCGTTTTCGTCATTTCGAATCGACTTAAAGGCAGATCGTCACATTGGCCGCTCTTCTCTCTGAAACGGTTACGTTTATCATCTGCAAAGCTATGTCGCGTGCTGCGGTATGCGGAGACACTAAAAGCACCATAGAAGAACACAGAAGAAGCTTCTAAGTTGATGTAATAGGCAGAAAGAAGCAGTACAATTCAAGTTTTAGTTATCGATTGTTGACTTTTTACCCTCTTTGGTGCCTTGGACATGAGCTATGACCTTAAGATTTTGCAAGAAAAGAAGACTAGCAGCCTCGTTGCACGGGAGAATGTGAAAAGTGTACATATGTAGTAAAAACCTTAGAAATCCGTCCGCTTTCGTCATTTGTTATTGAATCGACTTAAAGCCAGATCGTCACATTGGCCACTCTTCTGTCTGAAACGGTCATATTTATCGTCTGCAAAGATATGTCGCGTGCTGCGGTATGCGGAGGCACTAAAAGCACCATAGTAGAACACAGAAGAAGCTTCTAAGTTGATGTAATAGCCAGAAAGAAGCAGTACAATTCAAGTTTTAGTTATCGATTATTGACTTTTTACCCTCTTTGGTGCCTTGGACATGAGCTACGACCTTAAGATTTTGCATCAAAGGAGGACTAGCAGCCGCGTTGCATGGGAGAATGTGAAAAGTTGTCATATATAGTAAAAACCTGTGAAATCCGTCCGTTTTTGTCATTTGTTATCGAATCGACTTAAAGCCAGATCGTCACATTGGCCGCTCTTCTCTCTGAAACGGTTACATTTATGTCTGCAAAGCTATGTCGCGTGCTGCCTTATGCGGAGACTCTAAAAGCACCATAGTAGCATACAGAAGAAGGTTCTAAGTTAATGTAATAGCGAATAAGAAGCAGTACAATTCAAGTTTTAGTTGTCGATTATTGACTTTTTACCCTTCTTTGGTGCCTTGGACATGAGCTAGGACCTTAAGATTTTGCATGAAAAGAGGACCAGCAGCTGCATTGCACGGGAGAATGTGAGAAGTGTTCAAAAGTAGTAAAAACCTGAGAAATCCGTCGGTTTTCGTCATTTGTTATAGAATCGACTTAAAGCCAGATCGTCATAATGGCCACTCTTCTGTCTGAAACGGTTACATTTATCGTCTGCAAAGCTATGTCGCGTGCTGCGGTATGCGGAGACACTAAAAGCACCATAGTAGAACACAGAAGAAGCTTCTAAGTTGATGTAATAGCCAGTAAGAAGCAGTACAATTCAAGTTTTAGTTATCGGTTATTGACTTTTTACACTTTTTTGGTGCCTTGGACATGAGCTAGGACCTTATGATTTTGCATGAAAGGAGAACTAGCAGCCGCGTTGCACGGAAGAATGTGAAAAGTGTTCATATGTAGTTAAAACCTGAGAAATCCGTATGTTTTCGTCATTTCGAATCGACTTAAAGCCAGATCGTCACATTCGCCACGCTTCTGTCTGAATCGGTTACGTTTATCGTCTGCAAAGCTATGTCGCGTGCTGCGGTATGCGGAGACACTAAAAGCACCATAGTAAAACACAGAAGAAGCTTCTAAGATGATGTAATATCCAGTAAGAAGCAGTAAAATTCATGTTTTAGTTATTGATTACTGACTTTTTACACTTCTTTGGTGCCTTGGATATGAGCTAGGACCTTATGATTTTGCAAGAAAGGAGGATTAGCAGCCGCGTTGCACGGAAGAATGTGAAAAGTGTTCTTATGTAGTTAAAACCTGAGAAAACCGTCCGTTTTCGTCATTTCGAATCGACTTAAAGGCAGATCGTCACATTGGCCGCTCTTCTCTCTGAAACGGTTACATTTATCGCCTGCAAAGCTATGTCGCGTGCTGCCTTATGCGGAGAATCTAAAATCACCATAGTAGCACACAGAAGAAGCTTCTAAGTTAATGTAATAGCCAATAAGAAGCAGTACAATTCAAGTTTTAGTTATCGATTATTGACTTTTTACCCTTCTTCGGTGCATTGGAATGAGCTAGGACCTTAAGATTTTGCATGAAGTGAGGAATAGAACCCGCGTTGCACGGAAAAATGTGAAAAGGGTTCATATGTAGTAAAAACTTTAGAAATCCGTCGGCTTTCGTCATTTGTTATTGAATCGACTTAAAGCCAGATCGTCACATTGGCCGCTGTTCTCTCTGAAACGGTTACATTTATGTCTGCAAAGCTATGTCGCGTGCTGCCTTATGCGGAGACTCTAAAAGCACCATAGTAGCACACAGAAGAAGCTTCTAAGTTAATGTAATAGCGAATAAGAAGCAGTACAATTCAAGTTTTAGTTGTCGATTATTGACTTTTTACCCTTCTTCCGTGCACTGGACATGATCTAGGACCTTACGATTTTGCATGAAGTGAGGACTAGCATCGGCGTTGCACGGGAGAATGTGAAAAGTGTTCATATGTAGTAAAAACCTGAGAAATCCGTCTGATTTCGTCACTTGTTATCGAATCGACTTAAAGCCAGATCGTCACATTGGCCACTTTTCTGTCTGAAACGGTTACATTTATCGTCTGCAAAGCTATGTCGCATGCTGCGGTTTGCGGAGACTCTAAAAGCACCATAGTAGAACACAGAAGAAGCTTCTAAGCTGATGTAATAGTCAGCAAGAAGCAGTACAATACAAGTTTTAGTCATCGATTATTTACTTTTTACCCTTCTTTGGTGCCTTGGAGATGAGTTAGGATATTAAGATTTTGAGTGAAAGAAGGACTAGCAGCCGCGTTGCATGGGAGAATGTGAAAAGTGTTCATATATAGTAAAAACCTGAGAAATCTGTCCGTTTTCGTCATTTGTTATCGAATCGACTTAAAGCCAGATCGTCACATTGGCCGCTATTCTCTCTGAAACGGTTACATTTATCGTCTGCAAAGCTATGTCGCGTGCTGCGGTATGCGGAGACAGTAAAGGCACCATATTAGAACACAGCAGAAGCTTCTAAGTTGATGTAATATCCAGTAAGAAGCAGTAAAATTCATGTTTTAGTTATTGATTACTGACTTTTTACACTTCTTTGGTGCCTTGGATATGAGCTAGGACCTTATGATTTTGCAAGAAAGGAGGATTAGCAGCCGCGTTGCACGGAAGAATGTGAAAAGTGTTCATATGTAGTTAAAACCTGAGAAAACCGTCCGTTTTCGTCATTTCGATTCGACTTAAAGGCAGATCGTCACATTGGCCGCTCTTGTCTCTGAAACGGTTACATTTATCGTCTGCAAAGCTATGTCGCGTGCTGCGGTATGCGGAGACACTAAAAGCACCATAGAAGAACACAGAAGAAGCTTCTAAGTTGATGTAATAGGCAGAAAGAAGCAGTACAATTCAAGTTTTAGTTATCGATTGTTGACTTTTTACCCTCTTTGGTGCCTTGGACATGAGCTATGACCTTAAGATTTTGCAAGAAAGGAAGACTAGCAGCCTCGTTGCACGGGAGAATAGTGAAAAGTGTACATATGTAGTAAAAACCTTAGAAATCCGTCCGCTTTCGTCATTTGTTATTGAATCGACTTAAAGCCAGATCGTCACATTGGCCACTCTTCTGTCTGAAACGGTCATATTTATCGTCTGCAAAGATATGTCGCGTGCTGCGGTATGCGGAGGCACTAAAAGCACCATAGTAGAACACAGAAGAAGCTTCTAAGTTGATGTAATAGCCAGAAAGAAGCAGTACAATTCAAGTTTTAGTTATCGATTATTGACTTTTTACCCTCTTTGGTGCCTTGGACATGAGCTACGACCTTAAGATTTTGCATCAAAGGAGGACTAGCAGCCGCGTTGCATGGGAGAATGTGAAAAGTAGTCATATATAGTAAAAACCTGTGAAATCCGTCCGTTTTTGTCATTTGTTATCGAATCGACTTAAAGCCAGATCGTCACATTGGCCGCTCTTCTCTCTGAAACGGTTACATTTATGTCTGCAAAGCTATGTCGCGTGCTGCCTTATGCGGAGACTCTAAAAGCACCATAGTAGCATACAGAAGAAGGTTCTAAGTTAATGTAATAGCGAATAAGAAGCAGTACAATTCAAGTTTTAGTTGTCGATTATTGACTTTTTACCCTTCTTTGGTGCCTTGGACATGAGCTAGGACCTTAAGATTTTGCATGAAAAGAGGACCAGCAGCTGCATTGCACGGAAGAATGTGAAAAGTGTTCATATGTAGTTAAAACCTGAGAAATCCGTATGTTTTCGTCATTTCGAATCGACTTAAAGCCAGATCGTCACATTCGCCACGCTTCTGTCTGAATCGGTTACGTTTATCGTCTGCAAAGCTATGTCGCGTGCTGCGGTATGCGGAGACACTAAAAGCACCATAGTAAAACACAGAAGAAGCTTCTAAGATGATGTAATATCCAGTAAGAAGCAGTAAAATTCATGTTTTAGTTATTGATTACTGACTTTTTACACTTCTTTGGTGCCTTGGATATGAGCTAGGACCTTATGATTTTGCAAGAAAGGAGGATTAGAAGCCGCGTTGCACGGAAGAATGTGAAAAGTGTTCTTATGTAGTTAAAACCTGAGAAAACCGTCCGTTTTCGTCATTTCGAATCGACTTAAAGGCAGATCGACACATTGGCCGCTCTTCTCTCTGAAACGGTTACATTTATCGCCTGCAAAGCTATGTCGCGTGCTGCCTTATGCGGAGAATCTAAAATCACCATAGTAGCACACAGAAGAAGCTTCTAAGTTAATGTAATAGCCAATAAGAAGCAGTACAATTCAAGTTTTAGTTATCGATTATTGACTTTTTACCCTTCTTCGGTGCATTGGAATGAGCTAGGACCTTAAGATTTTGCATGAAGTGAGGAATAGAACCCGCGTTGCACGGAAAAATGTGAAAAGGGTTCATATGTAGTAAAAACTTTAGAAATCCGTCGGCTTTCGTCATTTGTTATTGAATCGACTTAAAGCCAGATCGTCACATTGGCCACTCTTCTGTCTGAAACGGTTACACTTATCGTCTGCAAAGGTATGTCGCGTGCTGCGGTATGCGGAGACACTAAAAACACCATAGTAGAAAACAGAAGAAGCTTCTAAGTTGATGTAATAGCCAGTAAAAAGCAGTGCAAGTCAAGTTTTAGTTATCGATTATTGACTTTTTACCCTGTTTGGTGCCTTGGAGATGAGTTAGGATCTTAATATTTTGAGTGAAAGAAGGACTAGCAGCCGCGTTGCATGGGAGAATGTGAAAAGTGTTCATATATAGTAAAACCCTGAGAAATCCGTCCGTTTTTGTCATTTGTTATCGAATCGACTTAAAGCCAGATCGTCACATTGGCCGCTGTTCTCTCTGAAACGGTTACATTTATGTCTGCAAAGCTATGTCGCGTGCTGCCTTATGCGGAGACTCTAAAAGCACCATAGTAGCACACAGAAGAAGCTTCTAAGTTAATGTAATAGCGAATAAGAAGCAGTACAATTCAAGTTTTAGTTGTCGATTATTGACTTTTTACCCTTCTTCCGTGCACTGGACATGATCTAGGACCTTACGATTTTGCATGAAGTGAGGACTAGCATCGGCGTTGCACGGGAGAATGTGAAAAGTGTTCATATGTAGTAAAAACCTGAGAAATCCGTCCGATTTCGTCACTTGTTATCGAATCGACTTAAAGCCAGATCGTCACATTGGCCACTTTTCTGTCTGAAACGGTTACATTTATCGTCTGCAAAGCTATGTCGCATGCTGCGGTTTGCGGAGACTCTAAAAGCACCATAGTAGAACACAGAAGAAGCTTCTAAGCTGATGTAATAGTCAGCAAGAAGCAGTACAATACAAGTTTTAGTCATCGATTATTTACTTTTTACCCTTCTTTGGTGCCTTGGAGATGAGTTAGGATATTAAGATTTTGAGTGAAAGAAGGACTAGCAGCCGCGTTGCATGGGAGAATGTGAAAAGTGTTCATATATAGTAAAAACCTGAGAAATCTGTCCGTTTTCGTCATTTGTTATCGAATCGACTTAAAGCCAGATCGTCACATTGGCCGCTATTCTCTCTGAAACGGTTACATTTATCGTCTGCAAAGCTATGTCGCGTGCTGCGGTATGCGGAGACAGTAAAGGCACCATATTAGAACACAGCAGAAGCTTCTAAGTTGATGTAATAGCCAGTAAGAAGCAGTTCAATTCAAGTTTTACTTATCGATTATTGATTTTTACCCTTATTTGGTGCCTTGGACATGAGCTAGGACCTCACGATTTTGCATGAAGTGAGCACTAGCACCTGCGTTGGACGGGAGAATGTGAAAAATGTTCATATGTAGTAATAACCTGAGAAATCCGTCCGTTTTCGTCATTTGTTATCAAATCGACTTAAAGCCAGATTGTCACATTTGCCGCTATTCTCTCTAAAACGGATACATTTATCGTCTGCAAAGCTATGTCGCGTGCTGCGATATGAAGAGACACTAAACGGACCATAGTAGAACACAGAAGAAGCTTCGAAGTTGATGTATTAGCCAGTAAGATGCAGTACAATTCAACTTTAAGTTATCGATTATTTTCTTTCTACCCTTCTTTGGTGCCTTGGAGATGAGTTAGGATCTTAAGATTTTGAGTGAAAGAAGGACTAGCAGCCGCGTTGCATAGGAGAATGTGAAAAGTGTTCATATATAGTAAAAACCTGAGAAATCCGTCCGTTTTCGTCATTTGTTATCGAATCGACTTAAAGCCAGATCGTCACATTGGCCGCTCTTCTCTCTGAAACGGTTACGTTTATCATCTGCAAAGCTATGTCGCGTGCTGCGGTATGCGGAGACACTAAAAGCACCATAGAAGAACACAGAAGAAGCTTCTAAGTTGATGTAATAGGCAGAAAGAAGCAGTACAATTCAAGTTTTAGTTATCGATTGTTGACTTTTTACCCTCTTTGGTGCCTTGGACATGAGCTATGACCTTAAGATTTTGCAAGAAAGGAAGACTAGCAGCCTCGTTGCACGGGAGAATAGTGAAAAGTGTACATATGTAGTAAAAACCTTAGAAATCCGTCCGCTTTCGTCATTTGTTATTGAATCGACTTAAAGCCAGATCGTCACATTGGCCACTCTTCTGTCTGAAACGGTCATATTTATCGTCTGCAAAGATATGTCGCGTGCTGCGGTATGCGGAGGCACTAAAAGCACCATAGTAGAACACAGAAGAAGCTTCTAAGTTGATGTAATAGCCAGAAAGAAGCAGTACAATTCAAGTTTTAGTTATCGATTATTGACTTTTTACCCTCTTTGGTGCCTTGGACATGAGCTACGACCTTAAGATTTTGCATCAAAGGAGGACTAGCAGCCGCGTTGCATGGGAGAATGTGAAAAGTTGTCATATATAGTAAAAACCTGTGAAATCCGTCCGTTTTTGTCATTTGTTATCGAATCGACTTAAAGCCAGATCGTCACATTGGCCGCTCTTCTCTCTGAAACGGTTACATTTATGTCTGCAAAGCTATGTCGCGTGCTGCCTTATGCGGAGACTCTAAAAGCACCATAGTAGCATACAGAAGAAGGTTCTAAGTTAATGTAATAGCGAATAAGAAGCAGTACAATTCAAGTTTTAGTTGTCGATTATTGACTTTTTACCCTTCTTTGGTGCCTTGGACATGAGCTAGGACCTTAAGATTTTGCATGAAAAGAGGACCAGCAGCTGCATTGCACGGGAGAATGTGAGAAGTGTTCAAAAGTAGTAAAAACCTGAGAAATCCGTCGGTTTTCGTCATTTGTTATAGAATCGACTTAAAGCCAGATCGTCATAATGGCCACTCTTCTGTCTGAAACGGTTACATTTATCGTCTGCAAAGCTATGTCGCGTGCTGCGGTATGCGGAGACACTAAAAGCACCATAGTAGAACACAGAAGAAGCTTCTAAGTTGATGTAATAGCCAGTAAGAAGCAGTACAATTCAAGTTTTAGTTATCGGTTATTGACTTTTTACACTTTTTTGGTGCCTTGGACATGAGCTAGGACCTTATGATTTTGCATGAAAGGAGGATTAGCAGCCGCGTTGCACGGAAGAATGTGAAAAGTGTTCTTATGTAGTTAAAACCTGAGAAAACCGTCCGTTTTCGTCATTTCGAATCGACTTAAAGGCAGATCGACACATTGGCCGCTCTTCTCTCTGAAACGGTTACATTTATCGCCTGCAAAGCTATGTCGCGTGCTGCCTTATGCGGAGAATCTAAAATCACCATAGTAGCACACAGAAGAAGCTTCTAAGTTAATGTAATAGCCAATAAGAAGCAGTACAATTCAAGTTTTAGTTATCGATTATTGACTTTTTACCCTTCTTCGGTGCATTGGAATGAGCTAGGTCCTTAAGATTTTGCATGAAGTGAGGAATAGAACCCGCGTTGCACGGAAAAATGTGAAAAGGGTTCATATGTAGTAAAAACTTTAGAAATCCGTCGGCTTTCGTCATTTGTTATTGAATCGACTTAAAGCCAGATCGTCACATTGGCCACTCTTCTGTCTGAAACGGTTACACTTATCGTCTGCAAAGGTATGTCGCGTGCTGCGGTATGCGGAGACACTAAAAACACCATAGTAGAAAACAGAAGAAGCTTCTAAGTTGATGTAATAGCCAGTAAAAAGCAGTGCAAGTCAAGTTTTAGTTATCGATTATTGACTTTTTACCCTGTTTGGTGCCTTGGAGATGAGTTAGGATCTTAATATTTTGAGTGAAAGAAGGACTAGCAGCCGCGTTGCATGGGAGAATGTGAAAAGTGTTCATATATAGTAAAACCCTGAGAAATCCGTCCGTTTTTGTCATTTGTTATCGAATCGACTTAAAGCCAGATCGTCACATTGGCCGCTGTTCTCTCTGAAACGGTTACATTTATGTCTGCAAAGCTATGTCGCGTGCTGCCTTATGCGGAGACTCTAAAAGCACCATAGTAGCACACAGAAGAAGCTTCTAAGTTAATGTAATAGCGAATAAGAAGCAGTACAATTCAAGTTTTAGTTGTCGATTATTGACTTTTTACCCTTCTTCCGTGCACTGGACATGATCTAGGACCTTACGATTTTGCATGAAGTGAGGACTAGCATCGGCGTTGCACGGGAGAATGTGAAAAGTGTTCATATGTAGTAAAAACCTGAGAAATCCGTCCGATTTCGTCACTTGTTATCGAATCGACTTAAAGCCAGATCGTCACATTGGCCACTTTTCTGTCTGAAACGGTTACATTTATCGTCTGCAAAGCTATGTCGCATGCTGCGGTTTGCGGAGACTCTAAAAGCACCATAGTAGAACACAGAAGAAGCTTCTAAGCTGATGTAATAGTCAGCAAGAAGCAGTACAATACAAGTTTTAGTCATCGATTATTTACTTTTTACCCTTCTTTGGTGCCTTGGAGATGAGTTAGGATATTAAGATTTTGAGTGAAAGAAGGACTAGCAGCCGCGTTGCATGGGAGAATGTGAAAAGTGTTCATATATAGTAAAAACCTGAGAAATCTGTCCGTTTTCGTCATTTGTTATCGAATCGACTTAAAGCCAGATCGTCACATTGGCCGCTATTCTCTCTGAAACGGTTACATTTATCGTCTGCAAAGCTATGTCGCGTGCTGCGGTATGCGGAGACAGTAAAGGCACCATATTAGAACACAGCAGAAGCTTCTAAGTTGATGTAATAGCCAGTAAGAAGCAGTTCAATTCAAGTTTTACTTATCGATTATTGATTTTTACCCTTATTTGGTGCCTTGGACATGAGCTAGGACCTCACGATTTTGCATGAAGTGAGCACTAGCACCTGCGTTGGACGGGAGAATGTGAAAAATGTTCATATGTAGTAATAACCTGAGAAATCCGTCCGTTTTCGTCATTTGTTATCAAATCGACTTAAAGCCAGATTGTCACATTTGCCGCTATTCTCTCTAAAACGGATACATTTATCGTCTGCAAAGCTATGTCGCGTGCTGCGATATGAAGAGACACTAAACGGACCATAGTAGAACACAGAAGAAGCTTCGAAGTTGATGTATTAGCCAGTAAGATGCAGTACAATTCAACTTTAAGTTATCGATTATTTTCTTTCTACCCTTCTTTGGTGCCTTGGAGATGAGTTAGGATCTTAAGATTTTGAGTGAAAGAAGGACTAGCAGCCGCGTTGCATAGGAGATTGTGAAAAGTGTTCATATATAGTAAAAACCTGAGAAATCCGTCCGTTTTCGTCATTTGTTATCGAATCGACTTAAAGCCAGATCGTCACATTGGCCGCTCTTCTCTCTGAAACGGTTACATTTATGTCTGCAAAGCTATGTCGCGTGCTGCCTTATGCGGAGACTCTAAAAGCACCATAGTAGCACACAGGAGAAGCTTCTAAGTTAATGTAATAGCGAATAAGAAGCAGTACAATTCAAGTTTTAGTTGTCGATTATTGACTTGTTACCCTTCTTCCGTGCATTGTACATGATCTAGGACCTTACGATTTTGCATGAAGTGAGGACTAGCACCGGCGTTGCACGGGAGAATGTGAAAAGTGTTCATATGTAGTAAAACCCTGAAAAATCCGTACGTTTTCGCCATTTTTTATCGAATCGACTTAAAGCCATATACTGACATTGGCCGCTCTTCTCTCTGAAACGGTTACATTTATCGTCTGAAAAGCTATGTCGCGTGCTGCGGTATGCGGAGACACTAAAAGCACCATAGCAGAACACAGCAGAAGCTTCTAAGGTAATGTAATAGCCAGTAAGAAGCAGTACAATACAAGTTTTAGTTATCGATAATTGACTTCTTACCCTCTTTGGTGCCTTGGACATGAGCTAGGACCTTACTACTTTGCATGAAGTGAGGACTAGCACCCGCGTTCGACGGGAGAATGTGAAAAGTGTTCATATGTAGTAAAAACCTAAGAAATCCGTCCGTTTTCGTCATTTGTTATCGAATCGACTTAAAGCCAGATCGTCACATTGGCCGCTCTTCTCTCTGAAACAGTTACATTTATCGTCTGCAAAGCTATGCCGCGTGCTGTGGTATACGGAGACACTAAAAGCACCACAGTAGAACATAGAAGAAGCTTCTAAGTTGATGTAATAGCCAGCAAGAGGTAGTACAATTCAAGTTTTAGTTATCGATTATTGTCTTTTTAACTGGCTTTGGTGCCTTGGAAATGAGCTAGGACCTTAAGATTTTCCATGAAAGGAGGACTAGCACCCGTTTTGCAGGGGACAATGTGAAAAATGTTCATATGTAGTAAAAACATGAGAAATCCGTCCGTTTAGGTCATTTGTTATAGAATCGACTAAAAGCCAGATCGTCACATTGGCCGCCCTTCTCTATGATACGGTTACATTTATCGTCTGCAAAGCAATCTCGCATGCAGCAGTATGCGGAGACACTAAATGCATCATAGTAGAACACAGAAGAAGCATCTAACTTGATGTAATAGCCAGTAAGAAGCAGTACAATTCAAGTTTTAGGTATCGATTATTGACTTTTTAACTGGATTTGGTGACTTGGAAATGAGGTAGGACCTTAAGATTTTGCATGAAAGGAGGACTAGCAGCCGCGTTGCACGGGAGAATGTGAAAAGTGTTCATATGTAGTAAACAAATGAGAAATCCGTCCCTTTTCGTCATTTGTTATCGAATCGACTTAAAGACAGATCGTCACATTGGCCGCTATTCTCTATGAAACGGTTACATTTATCGTCTGTAAAGCTATGTCGCATGATGCGGTATGCGGAGACACTAAAAGCACCATAGTAGATCATAGCAGAAGCTTCTAAGTTGATGTAACAGAAATTACTAAGCAGTACAATTCAAGCTTTAGTTATTGATTATTGACTTTTTACTCTTCTTTGATGCCTTGGAGATGAGCTAGGACCATAAGGTTTTGCATGATAGGAGGACTTGCAGCCGCGTTGCAAGGGAAAATGTGAAGAGTGTTTATATGTTGCAAGAACCTTAGAAATCCGTCCGTTTTCGTCATTGGTTATTGAATCGACTTAAAGCCAGATCGTCACTTTGGCTGTTCTTCTCTCTGAAACGGATACATTTATCGTCTGCAAAGCTATGTCACGTGCTGCGGTATGCGGAGACACTAAAAGCACCATAGTAGAACACAGAAGAAGCTTCTAAGTTGATGTAATAGCCAGTAAGAAGCAGTAAATTCAAGTTTTAGTTATCGATCCACGACTTTTTACCCTTCTTTGGTGGCTTGAAAATGAGCTAGGACTTTACGATTATGCATGAAAATAGGACTAGCACACCACGTTGCACGGGAGAATATGAAAAGTGTTCATATGTAGTAAAAGCCTGAGAAATCCGACCGTTTTCGTCATTTGTTATCGAATCGGCTTAAAGCCAGATCGTAACATTGGCCGCTCTTCTCTCTAAAACGGTTACATTTATCGTCTGCAAAGCTATGTCGAGTGCTGCGGTGTGCGGAGACACTAAAAGCACCTATAGTAGAAAACAGAAGAAGCTTCTAAGTTGATGTAATAGCCAGTAAGAAGCAGTGCAATTCATGTTTTAGTTCTCGATTATTGACTTCTTACCCTTCCTTAATGCCGTAGACATGAGCTAGGACCTTAAGAAATTGCATGAAAGGAGGACTAGCAGCCGCGTTGCACGGGAGAATGTGAGAAGTGATCATATGTCGTAAAAACCTGAGAAATCTGCCCGTTTTTGTCGTTAGTTATCGAATCGTCTTAAAGCCAGATCGTCACATTGGCTGCTCTTCTCTCTGAAGCGGTTACATTTATCGTCTGCAAAGCTATGTCGCGTGCTGCGGTATGCGGAGACACAATAAGCATCATAGTAGAACACAGAAGAAGCTTCTAAGTTGATGTAATAGCCAGTAAGAAGCAGTAAAATTCACGTTTTAGTTATCGATTATTGACTTTTTACCCTTCTTTGGTGCCTTGGAAATGAGCTAGGACCTTAAAATTATGCATGAAAGGAGGACTAGCAGCCGCGTTGCACGAGAGAATGTGAAAAGTGTTCATATGTTTCAAAAACCTGAGAAAACCGTACGTTTTCGTCATTTGCCGTCGAATCGACTTAAAGGCAGATCGTCATCTTGGCCGCTCTTCTTTCTGAAACGTTTACATTTATCGTCTGCAAAGCTATGTCGCGTACTTCGGTATGCAGATACATTAAGAGCACCACAGTAGAACAGAGAAGAAGCTTCTAAGTTGATGTAATAGCCAATAAGAAACAGTACAATTCAAGTTTTAGTTAGCGATTATTAACTACTTACCCTTCTTTGGTTCCTTGGACATGAGCTAGTACCTTAAGATTTTGCATCAAAGAAGGATGTCAGCCGCGTTGCACGGGAGAATGTGAAAAGTGTTCATATGTTGTAGAAACCTGTGAAATCCGTCCGTTTTCGTCATTTGTTATCGAATAGAATTAAAGCCAGATCGTCACATTGGCTGCTCTTCACTCTGAAACGGTTACATTTATCGTCTGCAAAGCTATGTCGCTCGCTGCGGTATGCGGAGACACAATAAGCACCATAGTAGAACACAGAAGAAGCTTCTAAGTTGATGTAATAGCCAATAAGAAGCAGTACAATTCAAGTTTTAGTTATCGATTATTGACTTTTTACCCTTCTTTGATGCGTTGAACATGAGCGAGGACCTTAAAATTTTGCATGAAAGGAGGACTAGCAGCCGCGTTGCTCGTCAGAATGTGAAGAGTGTTTATATTTTGCAAGATCCTTAGAGATCCGTCCGTTTTCGTCATTTGTTACTGAATCGACTTAAAGCCAGATCGTCCCAATGGCCGCTCTTCTCTCTGAAACGTTTACATTTATCATGTGCAAAGCTATGTCACATGCTGCGTTATGCGAATACACTAAAATCACCATAGTAGAACACAGAAGGATCTTCTAAGTTAATGTCATAGCCAGTAATAGGCAGTACAATTCAAGTTTTAGTTATCGATCCATGACTTTTTACCCTTCTTTGGTTACTTGGACATGAGCTAGGACCTTACGATTTTACATGAACGGAGGTCTAGCAGCCGCGTTGCACGGGAGAATGTGAGAAGTGTTCATATGTAGTAAAAACCTGAGAAATCCGTCCGTTTTCCTCATTTGTTATTGAATCGGCTTAAAGCCAGATCGTCGCATTGGCCGCTCTTCTCTCTGAAACGGTTACATTTATCGTCTGCAAAGCTATGTCTGGTGCTGCGGTATGCGGAGACACTAAAAGCACCACAGTAGAACCCAGAAGAAGCTTCTATGTTGATGTAATAGCCAGTAAGAAGCAGTACAATTCAAGTTTTAGTTATCGATCCATGACTTTTTACCCTTCTTTGGTTACTTCGACATGAGCTAGGACCTTACGATTTTGCATGAACGGAGGTCTAGCAGCCGCGTTGCACGGGAGAATGTGAGAAGTGTTCATATGTAGTAAAAACCTGAGAAATCCGTCCGTTTTCGTCATTTGTTATTGAATCGATTGGCCGCTCATCTCTCTGAAACGGTTACATTTATCGTCTGCAAAGCTATTTCGCGTGCTGCGGTATGCGGAGACACTAAAAGCACCTATAGTAGAAAACAGAAGAAGCTTCTAAGTTGATGTAATAGCCACTAAGAAGCAGTAAAAATCAAGTTTTACTTATCGATTAATGACTTCTTACCTTTCTTTGGTGCCTTAGACATGAACTAGGACCTTAAGATGTTGCATGAAAAGAGGACTAGCAGCCGCGTTGCATGGGAGAATGTGAAAAGTGTTCATATATAGTAAAAACCTAAGAAATCCGTCCGTATTCGTCATTTGTTATCGAATCCACTTAAATCCAGATCGTCACATTGGCCGCTGTTCTTTCTGTAACGGTTACATTTATCGTCTGCAAAGCTATGTCGCGTGCTGCGGTTTGCGGATACACTAAGAGCACCATAGTAGAACACAGAAGAAGCTTCTAAGTTGATGTAATAGTCAATAAGAAGCTGTACAATTCAAGTTTTAGTTAGCGATTATTGACTACTTACCCTTCTTTGGTGCGATATACATGAGCTAGGACGTTATGATTTTGAATGAAAGGAGGACTCGCAGCCGCGTTGCATGGGAGAATGTGAAGAGTGTTCATATGTTTCAAGAACCTGAGAAATCCGTCCGTTTTCGTCATTTGTTATTGAATCGACTTAAAGCCAGATCGTGACATTTGCCGCTCTTCTCTATGAAACGGTTACATTTATGGTCTGCAAAGCTATTTCGGGTGCTGCGGTATGCGGAGACACTAAAAGCACCATAGTAGAACACAGAAGAAGCTTCTAAATTGATGTAATAGCCAGTAAGAAGCAGTACAATTCAAGTCTTAGTTATCGATTATTGACTTCTTTCCCTTCTTTGGTGCCTTAGACATGAGCTAGGACTTTACGATTTTGCATGAAAGGAGGACTAGCAGCCTCGTTGCACGGGAGAATGTGAAAAGTGTATATATGTAGTAAAAATCTGAGAAAACCGTCCGTTTTCGTCATTTGTTATTGAATCGACTTAAGCCAGATCGTCACATTGGCCGCTCTTGTCTCTGAAACGGTTACATTTATCGTCTGCAAAGCTATGTCGCGTGCTGCGGTATGCGGAGACACTAAAAGCACCTATTGTAGACCACAGAAGAAGCTTCCAAGTTGATGTAATAGCCAGTAAGAAGCAGCACAATTCAAGTTTTAGTTATCGATTGTTGACTTCTTACCCTTCTTTGGTGCCTTAGACATCAGCTAGGACGTTAAGATTTTGCATGAACGGAGGTCTAGCAGCCGCGTTGCACCTGAGAATGTGAAAAGTGTTCATATGTAGTAAAAACCTGATTAATCTGTCCGTTTTTGTCATTTGTTATCGAATCGACTTAAAGCCCGATCTCCACATTGGCCGCTCTTCTCTCTGAAACGGTTAGATTTATCGTCTGCAAAGCTATGTCGCGTGCTGCGGTATGCGGAGACACTAAGAGCACCATAGTAGAACACAGAAGAAGCTTCTAAGATGATGTAATAGCAGTAAGAAGCAGTACATATCAAGATTTAGTTATCGATTATTGACTTTAAAATTCTTTGGTGACTTGGACATGAGCTAGGAGCTTAAGATTTTAGATGAAAGGAAAAATAGCAGCCGCGTTGCACGGGAGAATGTGAAAAGTGTTCATATGTAGTAAAAACCTCAGAAATCCGTCCGTATTCGTCATTTGTTATCGAATCGACTTAAAGCCAGATCGTCACATTGGCCGCTCTTCTCTCTGAAACGGTTACATTTACCGTCTGCAAAGCTATGTCGCGTGCTGCGGTATGCGCAGACACTAAAAGCACCATAGTAGAACACAGAAGAAGCTCCTAAGTTGATGTAATAGCCAGTAAGAAGCAGTACAATTGATGTTTTAGTTATCGATTATTGGCTTTACAATTCTTTGGTGCCTTGGACATGAGCTAGGACCTTACGATTTTGCATGTACGGAGGAATAGCATCCGCGTTGCACGGGAGAATGTGAAAAGTGTTCATATGTTGTCGAAACCTGAGAAATCCGTCCGTTTTCGTCATTTGTTATCGAATACACTTAAAGCCAGATCGTCACATTGGCTGCTCTTCTCTCTGAAACGGTTACATTTTTCGTCTGGAAAGCCATGTTGCGTGCTGCGGTATGCGGAGACACTAAAAGCACCATAGTAGAACACAGAAGAATTTCCTAAGTTGATGTAATAGCCAGTAAGAAGCAGTACAATTGAAGTTTTAGTTATCGATTATTCACATTTTACCCTTCTTTGGTTCCTTGGATGTGAGCTAGGACCTAAGGATTTTGCATGATAGGAGAACTAGCAGCCGGTTTGCATGGAAGAATGTCTAGAGTATTTATATGCTGCAAGAACCTGAGAAATCCGTCCGTTTTCGTCATTTTTTATCCAATCGACTTAAAGCCAGATCGTCCCAATGACCGCTCTTCTCTCTGAAACGGTTACATTTATCGTGTACAAAGCTATGTCACATGCTGCGGTTTGCGAATACACTGAAAGCACCATAGTAGAACACAGAAGTAGATTCTAAGTTAATGTAATAGCCAGTAAGAAGCAGTACAATTGAAGTTTTAGTTATCGATCCATGACTTTTTACCCTTCATTTGTTCCTTGGACATGAGATAGGACCTTAAGATATTGCATGAAAAGAGGTCTAGCAGCCGCGTTGCACGGGAGAATGTGAAAAGTGTTCATATGTTGTAAAAACCTGAGAAAACCGTCCGTTTTCTTCATTTGCCATCGAATCGACTTATAGCCAGATCGTCACATTGGCCGCTCTTCTTTCTGTAACGGTTACATTTATCGTCTGCAAAGCTATGTCGCGTGCTGCGGTATGCAGAGACACTTAAAGCACCACAGTAGAACACAGAAGAAGCTTCAAAGTTGATGTAATAGCCAGTAAGAATCAGTACAATTCAAGTTTTAGTTATCGATCCATGACTTTTTCCCTTCTTTGGTGCCTTGGAAATGAGTTAGAACTTTACGATTTTGCATGAAAGAAGTACTAGCAGCCTCGTTGCACGGGAGAATATGAAAAGTACTCATACGTAGTAAAAACCTGAGAAATCCGACCGTTTTCGTCATTTGTTATCGAATCGACATTTAGCCAGATCGTCACATTGGCCGCTGTTCTCTCTGAAACGGTTACATTTATCGTCTGCAAAGCTATGTCACGTGCTGCGGTATGCAGAGACACTTTAAGCACCACAGTAGAACACAGAAGAAGCTTCTAAGTTGATGTAATACCCAGTAAGAAGCAGTACAATTCAAGTTTAAGTTATCGATTATTGACTTCTTACCCTGCTTTGGTGCCTTAGACATTAGCTAGAGCCTTAAGATATTGCATGAAAAGAGGACTAGCAGCCGCGTTGCACGGGAGAATGTGAAAATAATTTGTGTGTAGTAAAAACCTGAGAAACCCGTCCGTTTTCGTCATTTGTTATCGAATCGACTTAAAGCCAGATCGTCACATTAACTGCTCTTCTCTATGAAACGGTTACATTTATCGTCTGCAAAGCTACGTCGCGTGCTGCGGTATGCGGAGACTCTAAAAGCACCATAGTACAACACAGAAGAAGCTTCTACGTTGATGTAATAGCCAGTAAGAAGCAGTACAATTCAAGTTTTAGTTATCGATTATTGACTTCTTACCCTTCTTTGGTGCCTTACACATGAACTAGGACCTTAAGATATTGCATGAAAAGAGGACTAGCAGCCGTGGTGCACGGGAGGATGTGAAAAGTGGTCATATGTAGTAAAAATCTGAGAAATCCGTCCGTTTTCGTCATTTGTTATCGAATCGACTTAAAGCCAGATCGTCACATTGGCAGCTATTTTCTCTAAAACGGTTACATTTATCGTCTGCAAAGCTGTGTTGGGTGCTGCGGTATGCGGAGACAGTAAAAGCACCTATAGCAGAACACAGAAGAAGCTTCTAAGTTATGTAATAGCCAGTAAGAAGCAGTACTATTCTAGTTTTAGTTATCGATTATTGACTTCTTAACCTTCTTTGGTGACTTGGACATGAGCTAGGACCTTAAGATTTTGCATGAAAGGAGGACTAGCAGCCGCGTTGCACGGGAGAATGTGAAAAGTGTTCATATGTAGTAAAAACCTGAGAAATCTGTCCGTTTTCTTCATTTAATATCGAATCGACTTAAAGCCAGATCGTCACATTGGCCGCTCTCCTCTCTGAAACGGTTACATTTATCGTCTGCAAAGTTATTTCGCGTGCTTTGGTATGCGGAGACACTAGAAGCACCATAGTAGAACACAGAAGAAGCTTCTAAGTTGATGTAATAGCCAGAAAGAAGCAGTACAATTCAAGTTTTAGTTATCGATTATTGACTTTTTACCCTTCTTTGGTGCCTTGGACATGAGCTGGGATCTTAAGATTTTGCATGAAAGGAGGACTAGCAGCCGTGTTGCACGGGAGAATGTGAAAAGTGTTCATATATTGTAAAAACGTTAGAAATCCGTCCTTTTTCGTCATTTGTTATCGAATCGACTTAAAGCCAGGTCGTCACATTGGCCGCTCTCCTCTCTGAAACGGTTACATTTATCGTCAGCAAAGCTATGTCGGCTGCTGCGGTATGCGGAGACACTAAAAGCACTATAGTAGAACACAGAAGAAGCTTCTAAGTTGATGTAATAGCCAGTAAGAAGCAGTACAATTTAAGATTTAGTTATCGATTATTGACTTTTTACACTTCCTTGCTGCCTTGGACATGAACTAGGACCTTAAGATTTTGCCTGAAAGGAGGACTTGCAGCCGCGTTACACGGGAGAAAGTGAAAAGTGTTCGTATGTAGTAAAAACCTGGGAAATCGGCCCGTTTTCGTCATTTGTTAACGATTCGTCTTAAAGCCAGATCGTCATATTGGCCGCTCTTCTCTCTGAAACGGTTACATTTATCGTCTGCAAAGCAATGTCACGTGCTGCGGTATGCAAAGACACTAAAAGCACCATAGTAGAACACAGTAGAAGCTTCAAAGTTGATGTAATAGCCAGTAAGAATCAGTACAATTCAAGTTTTAGTTATCGATCCATGACATTTTCCCTTCTTTGGTGCCTTGGAAATGAGTTAGAACTTTACGATTTTGCATGAAAGGAGTACTAGCAGCCTCGTTGCACGGGAGAATATGAAAAGTACTCATACGTAGTAAAAACCTGAGAAATCCGACCGTTATCGTCATTTGTTATCGAATCGACTTGAAGCCAGATCGTCACATTGGCCGCTCTTCTCCCTGAAACGTTTACATTTATCGTCTTCAAAGCAATGTCGCGTACAGCGGTATGCGGATACACTAAACACACCACAGTAGAACACAGAAGAAGCTTCTAAGTTGATGTAATAGCCAGTAAGAAGCAGTACAATTCAAGATTTAGTTATCGACTATTGACTTTTTACCGTTACTTGGTGCCTTGGACATGAACTAGGACCTTAAGATTCTGCCTGAAAGGAGGACTAGCAGCCACGTTGCATGGGAGAATGTGAAGAGTGTTTATATGTTGCAAGAACCTGAGAAATTCGTCCGTTATCGTCATTTGTTACCAAATCGAATTAAAGCCAGATCGTCACATTGGCTGCTATTCTCTCTAAAACGGTTACATTTATCGTCTGCAAAGCTACGTCGCGTGCTGCGGTATGCGGAGACACAAAAAGCACCATAGTAGAACACAGAAGAAGCTTCTATGTTGATGTAATAGCCAGTAAGAAGCAGTACAATATAAGATTTAGTTTTCGATTATTGACTTTTTACCCTTCTTTGATGCGTTGAACATGAGATAGGACCTTAAGATTTTGCCTGAAAGGAGGTCTAGCAGCCGCGTTGTACGGGAGAAAGTGAAAAGAGTTCATATGTAGTAAAAACCTGAGAAATCCAAACGTTTTCCTCGTTGGTTATCAATAGGACTTAAAGTCAGTTCTTCACATTAGCCGGTCTCCTCTCTGAAACGGTTACATTTATCGTCTGCGAAGCTATGTAGCGTGGTGCGGTGTGCGGAGACACAAAAAGCACAATAGTAGAACACAGAAGAAGCTTCTAAGTTGATGTAATAGCCAGTAAGAAGCAGTACAATTTAAGATTTAGTTATCGGTTATTGACTTTTTACCATTCATGGTGCCTTGGACATGGGCTAGGACCTTAAGATTTTGCATGAAAGGAGGACTAGCAGCCGCGTTGCACGGGAGAGTGTGAAAAGTGTTCATATATAGTAAAAACCTGAGAAATCCGCCCGTTTTCGTCATTTGTTATTGAATCAACTTAAAGCCAGATCGTCACGTTAGCCGGTCTTCTCTCTGAAACGGTTAAATGTATCGTCAGCAAAGCTATGTCGGCTGCTGCGGTATGCGGAGACACTAAATGCATTATAGTAGAACACAGAAGAAACTTCTAAGTTGATGTAATAGCCAGTAAGAAGCAGTTCAATTTAAGATTTAGTTATCGATTATTGACGTTTACACTTCCTTGGTGCCTTGGACATGAGCTTGGACCTTAAGATTACGCCTGAAAGGAGGACTAGCTGCCGCGTTGCACGGGAGAATGTGAAATGTGTTCATATGTAGTAAAAACCTGAGAAATCCGTCCGTTTTCGTCATTTGTCATCGAATCGACTTAAAGCCAGATCATCACATTAGCTGCTCTTCTCTCTGAAACGGTTACATTTATCGTCTGCAAAGTCATGTTTCGTGCTGCGGTATGCGGAGACACTAAAAGCACCATAGTAGAACATTGAAGAAGCTTTTAAGTTGATGTAATAGCCAGTAAGAAGCAGTACAATTTAAGATTTAGTTATCGATTGTTCACTTTTTACACATCCTTGCTGCCTTGGACATGAGCTAAGACCTTAAGACTTTGCCTGAAAGGAGGATTAGCAGCCTCGTTGCATGGAGAATGTAAAAAGTGTTCATATGTAGTAAAAACCTGAGAAATCCGTCCGTTTTCGTCATTTTTTATCGAATCGAATTAAAGCCAGATCGTCACATTGGCTGCTATTCTCTCTAAAACGGTTATATTAATCATCTGCAAAGCTATGTCTGTAGCTGCGGTATGCGGAGACACTAAAAGCACCATAGTAGAACACAGAAGAAGCTTCTAAGTTGATGTAATAGCCAGTAAGAAGCAGTACAATTTAAGATTTAGTTATCGATTATTGACTTTTTACATATCCTTGGTGCCTTGGACATGAGCTAGGACCTTAAGATTTTGCCTGAAAGGAGGACTAGCAGCCGCGTTGCACGGGAGAAAGTGAAAAGTGTTCATATGTAGTAAAAACCTGGGAAATCCGTCCGTTTTCGTCATTTTTTATCGAATCGTTTTAATGCCTGATCGTCACGTTGGCCGCTCTTCTCTCTGAATCGGTTACATTTATCGTCTGCAAAGCTATGTCGGGTGCTGGGGTATGCGGAGACACTAAAAGGACCTATAGTAGAACACAGAAGAAGCTTCTAAGTTGAAGTAATAGCCAGTAAGAAGCAGTACAATTGAAGATTTAGTTATCGATTATTGACTTTTTACCATTCTTTGGTGCCTTGGACATGGGCTAGGACCTTAAGATTTTGCATGAAAGGAGGACTAGCAGCCGCGTTGCACGGGAGAATGTGAAAAGTTTTCATATGTAGCAAAAACCTGAGAAATCCGTCCGTTTTCGTCATTTGTTATCGAATCGACTTAAAGTCAGATCGTCACATTGTCCGCTCTTCTCTCTGAAACGGTTACATTTATCGTCTGCAAAGTCATGTCTCGTGCTGCTGTATGCGGAGACACTAAAAGCACCATAGTTGAACACTGAAGAAGCTTCTAAGTTGATGTAATAGCCAGTAAGAAGCAGTACAATTTAAGATTTAGTTATCGATTGTTCACTTTTTACACATCCTTGCTGCCTTGGACATGAGCTAGGACCTTAAGATTTTGCCTGAAAGGAGAATTAGCAGCCTCGTTGCATGGAGAATGTAAAAAGTGTTCATATGTAGTAAAAACCTGAGAAATCCGTCCGTTCTCGTCATTTGTTATCGAATCGACTTAAAGCCAGATCGTCAAATTGGCCGCTCATCTCTCTGAAACGGTTATATTTATCATCTGCAAAGCTATGTCTGTAGCTGCGGTATGCGGAGACACTAAAAGCACCATAGTAGAACACAGAAAAAGCTTCTAAGTTGATGTAATAGCCAGTAAGAAACAGTACAATTCAAGTTTTAGTTATCGACTACGGACTTTTTTGCCTTCTTTGGTGCCATGGACATGAGCTACGACCTTAAGATTTTGCATGAAAGGAGGACTAGCAGCCGCGTTGCACGGGAGAATGTGAAAAGTGTTCATATGTAGAAAAAACCTGTGTAATCCGACCGTTTTCTTTATTTGTTATCGAATGAACTTAAAGCCAGATCGTCACATTAGCCAGTCTTCTCTCTGAAACGGTTACATTTATCGTCTGCAAAGCCATGTCTCGTGCTGTGGTATGCGGAGACACTACAAGCACCATAGCAGAACACAGAAGAAGCTTCAAAGTTGATGTAATAGAAAGTAAGAAGCAGTACAATTCAAGTTTTAGTTATCGATCCATGACTTTTTACCCTTCTTTGGTGTCTTAGAAAAGAGCTAGGACTTTAAGATTTTGCGTGAAAGGAGGACTAGCAGACTCGTTGCACGGGAGAATGTGAAAAGTGTTCATATGTAGTAAAACCCTGAGAAATCCGTCCGTTTTCGTCATGTGTTATCGAATGGTCTTAAAGCCAGATCGTCACATTGGCCGCTCTTCTCTCTGAATAGGTTACATTTATTGTCTGCAAAGCTGTGTCCGGTGCTGCGGTATGCGGAGACACTAAAGGCACCTATAGTAAAACACAGAAGAAGCTTCTAAGTTGATGTAATAGCCAGTAAGAAGCAGTACAATTCTAGTTTTAGTTATCGATTATAGACTTTTTACCATTCTTTGGTATCTTGGACATGAGCTAGTAGGACCTTAAGATTTTGCGTGAAAGGAGGACTAGCAGCCGCGTTGCACGGGAGAATGTGAAACGTGTTCATATGTAGTTTTCTTCATTTGTTATCGAATCGACTTAAAGCCAGATCGTCACATTGGCCGCTCTTCTTCCTGAAACGGTTACATTTATCGTCTGCAAAGCTATGTCACGTGCTTTGGTATGCGGAGACACTAGAAGCACCATAGTAGAACACAGAAGAAGCTTCTAAGTTGATTTAATAGCCAGTAAGAAGCAGTACAATTCAAGTTTTAGTTATCGATTATTGACTTTTTACCCTTCTTTGGTGCCCTTGACATGAGCTAGGACCTTAAGATTTTGCATGAAAGGAGGACTAGCAGCCGCTTTGCACGGGAGAAAGTGAACAGTGTTGATATGTAGTGAAAACCTGTGAAATCCGTCCGTTTTCGTCATTTGTTATCGAATCGTCTTAAAGCCGGATCGTCACATTGGCCGCTCTTCTCTCTGAAACGGTTACATTTATCGTCTGCAAAGCTATGTTGGGTATTGCGGTATGCGGAGACACTAAAAGCACCTATAGTAGAACACAGAAGAAGCTTCTAAGTTGATGTAATAGCCAGTAAGAAGCAGTACAATTCAAGTTTTAGTTATCGATTATTGACTTTTTACCATTCTTTTGTGCCTGGGACATGGGCTAGGACCTGAAGATTTTGCATGAAAGGAGGACTAGCAGCCGCGTTGCACGGGAGAATGTGAAAAGTGTTCATATGTAGTAAAAACCTGAGAAATCCGTCCGGTTTCGTCATTTGTTATCGAATCGTCTTAAAGCCAGATCGTCACATTGGGCGCTCTTCTCTCTGAATTGGTTACATTTATCGTCTGCAAAGCTATGTCCGGTGCTGCGGTATGCGGAGACGCTAAAGGCACCTATAGTAAAACACAGAAGAAGCTTCTAAGTTGATGTAATAGCCACTAAGAAGCAGTACAATTTTAGTCGTAGTTATCGGTTATTGACTTTTTACCCTTCTTTGATGCGTTGAACATGAGATAGGACCTTAAGATTTTGCCTGAATGGAGGAATAGCTGCTGCGTTGCACGGGGGAATGTGAAAAGTGTTCATATGTAGTAGAAACCTAAGAGATCCGCCCGTTTTCGTCATTTGCTATCGAAGCGACTTAATGTCAGATCGTCACATTGGCCGGTCTTTTCTCTGAAACGGTTACATTTATCGTGTGCAAAGCTATGTCGCGTGCTGCGATATGCGGAGACACTAAAAGCAAAATAGCAGAACAGAGAAGAAGTTTATAAGTTGATGTAATAGCTAGTAAGAAGGAGTGCAATTCAAGTTTAGTTATCGATTTTTTACTTTTTAGCCGGCTTTTGTGCCTTGGACATGAGCTAGGACATTAAGATTTTGCATGAATTGACGCCTAGCAGACACGTTGCACGGGAGAATGTGAAAACTGTTCGTATCTAGTAACAACGTAATAAATCTGCCCGTTTTCGTCATTTGGTATCGAGTCGACTTAATGTTAGATGGTAACATGAACCGCTCTTCTCTCTGAAACGGTTACACTTAACGTGTGCAAAGCTACGTCGCGTGCTGCGGAATGCGAAGACGCTAAGAGCAGCATAATAGAACACAGAAGAAGCTTCTAATTTGATGTAATAACAAGTGAGACGCAGTACAATTCAAGTTTTAGTTATCGATTTTTGACTTTTTAGCCGGCTTTGGTGCCTTAAACATGAGCTAGGACCTTAAGATGTTGCATAAAGGGAGGACCTTCAGCCACGTTGTACGGGAGAATGTGAAAAGTGTTCGTATCTTGTAAATACCTAATAAATCAGCCCGTTTTCGTCATCTGCTATCGAATCGACTTAATGTTAGATAGTCACATTATCCGCTCTTCTCCCTGACACGGTTACATTTAACGTGTGCAAAGCTATGTCGAGTGCTGCGGAATGCGGAGACACTAAAAGTAGCATAATAGAACACAGAAGAATCTTCAAAGTTTATGTAATAGCTAGTATGAAGCAGTACAATTCAAGTTTAGTTATCGATTTTTGACTTTTCTGCCGGCTTTGGTGTCTTCGACATGAGCTAGGAAATTTAGATTTTTCATGAATGGAGGACTAGCAGCCACGTTTCACGGGAGAATGGGAAAAGTTTTCGTATGTAGTAAAAACCTAAGAGATCGGCCCGTTTTCGTCTTTTGGTATCGAATCGACTTAACGTCAGATGGTCACATTGGCCGCCCTTCTCTCTGAAACGGTTACATTTATCATGTGCAAAGCTATGTCGAGTGCTGCGGAATGCGGAGACACTAAAAGCACCATAATAGAACACAGAAGAAGCTTCTAAGTTGATGTAATAGCCAGTAAGAAGCAGTAAAATTCAAGTTTAGTTATCGATTTTTGAATTTTTGCCGGCTTTGGTGCCTTCGACATGAGCTAGGAAATTAAGATTTTTCATGAATGGAGGACTAGCAGCCACGTTGCACGGGAGAAGGTGAAAAGTGTTCGTATGTAGTAAAAACCTATAAAATCGTCCCGTTTTCTTCTGTTGGTATCGATTCGACTTAATGTCAGATCGTCACATTGGCTGCTCTTCACTACTAAACGGTTACATCTATCGTGTGCAAAACTAAGTCGCGTATTGCGGAAAGCGGAGACACTAAAAGCACCATAGTAGAACACAGAAGAAGCTTCTAAGTTGATGTAATAGCCAGTAAGAGAAAGTACAATTCAAGTTTTAGTTAACGATTTTTGACTTTTTAGCCGGCTTTAGTGCATTGGACATGCGCTGGGACCTTAAGATTTTGCATGAAGAAGGACTAGCAGCTACGTTGCACGGGAGAATGTGAAAAGTGTTCATATGTAGTGAAAACCTAAGAGAACCGCCCGTTTCAGTCATTTGCTATCGAATCGACTTAACGTTAGATCGTCACATTGGCCGCTCTTCTCTGTGAAACTGTTACATTTATCGTGTGCAACGCTATGTCACGTGCTGCTACATGCGCAGACACTAAAAGCACCATAGTATAACACAGAAGATGATTCTATGTTTATGTAATAGCCAGTAAGAAGCAGTACACCTGATGTTTAGCTTTAGATTTTTGACTTTTTAGCCGGCTTTGGTGCGTTGGACATTGGCTAGGACCTAATGATTTGCATGAATTGAAGACTAGCAGCCGCGTTGCACGGGAGAAAGTGAAAAGTGTTCATATGTAGTGAAAACCTAAGAGATCCGCCCGTTTTCGTCATTTGCTATCGAATCGACTTAATGTCAGATGGTCACATTGGCCGCTCTTCTCTCTGAAACGGTTACATTTAACGTGTGCAAAGCTATGTCGCGTGCTGCGGAATGCGGAGACACTCAAAGCACCATAGTTGACCACAGAAGAAGCTTCTAAGTGATGTAACAGCCAATAAGAAGCAGTACAATTCAAGTTTTAGTTAACGATTTTTGGCTTTTTAGCCGGCTTTGGTGCGTTGGACAAGAGCTAGGACCTTAAGATTTGCATGAAGGGAGGACTATCAGCCACAATGTGCGGGGGAATGTGAAAAGTGTTCATATGTAGTAAAAACCTGAGAAATCGGCCGTTTTCGTCATTTGGTATCCATTCGACTTAATATCAGATCGTCACATTGGCCGCTCTTCTCCATTAAACGGTTACATTCATCGTGTGCAAAACTATGTCGCGTAATGCGGAATGCGGAGACACTAAAAGGACCATAGTAGAACACAGAAGATGCTTCTAAGTTGATGTAATAACCAGTAAGAAGCAGTACAACTCAAGTTTAGCTATCGATTTTTGACTTTTTAGTTGGCTTTTTTTGTTGGACATGAGGTAGGACCTTAAGATTTTGCATTAAGGGAGGACTAGCAGCCACGTTGCAGGGGAGAATGTGAAAAGTGTTCATATGTAGTTACAACCTAAAAAATCTGCCCGTTCTCGTCATTTGCTATCGAATCGACTTAATGTCAGATGGTCACATTAACCGCTCTTCTCTCTGAAACGGTTACATTTATCGTGTGCAAAGCTTTGGTGCCTTAAACATGAGCTAAGACCTTAAGATGTGGCATAAAGGGAGGACCTTCAGCCACGTTGTACGGGAGAATGTGAAAAGTGTTCGTATCTTGTAAATACCTAATAAATCAGCCTGTTTTCGTCATTTGCTATCGAATCGACTTAATGTTAGATGGTCACATTAACCGCTCTTCTCTCTGAAACGATTACTTTTAACGTGTGGAAAGCTACGTCGCGTGCTGCAGAATGCGGAGACGCGAAAAGCACCATAGTAGAACACAAAAGAAGCTTCTATATTGATTTAATAGCAAGTAAGAAGCAGAACAATTCAAGTTTTATTTATCGATTTTTGACTTTTTAGCCGCCTTTGCTGCCTTGGACATGCGCTAGGACCTTAAGATTTTGCATGAAGGAGGTCTAGCAGCCACGTTGCACGGGACAATGTGATAAGTGTTCATATGTAGTAGAAACCTAACAGATCCGCCCGTTTTCATCATTTGCTATCGAATCGACTTAATGTCAGATCGTCACATTGGCCGCTCTTCTCTCTGAAACGATTACATTTATCGTGTTCAAAGCTATGTAGGGTACTGCGAATTGCGGTGACACTAAAAGCACCATAGTAGAACACAGAAGAAGCTTCTAAGACGATGTAATAGCCAGTAAGAAGCAGTAAAGTAATAGTTTTAGCTATCGATTATTGACTTTTTGCCGGCTTTGCTGCCTTGGACGTGAGCTAGGACCTTCAGATGTTGCATGAAGGGTGGACTAGCAGCCACATTGTACGGGAGAATGTGAAAATTGTTCATATGTAGTAAAAACCTAAGAGATCCGCCCGTTTTCGTCATTTGCTATCGGATCGACTTAACGTTAGATCGTCACATTGGCCGCTCTTCTCTCTGAAACGGTTACATTTATCGTGTGCAACGCTATGTCGCGTGCTGCTACATGAGCAGACTCTAAAAGCACCATAGTATAACACAGAAGATGCTTCTAACTTTATGTAATAGCCAGTAAGAAGCAGTACACCTGATGTTTAGCTTTCGATTTTTGACTTTTTAGCCGGCTTTGGTGCGTTGGACATGAGCTAGGACCTTATGATTTGCATGAAATGAGGACTAGCAGCCGCGTTGCAAGGGAGGAAGTGAAAAGTGTTCATATGTAGCAAAAACCTAAGAAATCCGCCTGTATTCGTCATTTGCTATCGAATTGACTTCATGTCAGATGGTCTCATTGGCCGCTCTTCTCTCTGAAACGATTACATTTATCGTGTGCGAAGCTATGTCGCGTGCTGCGATATGCGGAAACACTAAGAGCACCATAGTAGAACACAGAAGATGCTTCTAAGTTGATGTAGTAGCCAGTAAGAAGCAGTACAACTCAAGTTTAGTTATCGATTTTGACTTTTTAGCCTGCTTTGGTGCCTTAGACATGAGCTAAGACTTTATGATTTTGCATGAAGGGAGGACTAACAGCCACGTTGCATGGGAGAATGTGAAAAGTGTTCATATGTAGTAAAAACCTAAGAGATCCGCCCGTTTTCGTCATTTGCTATCGAATCGACTTAATGACAGATCGTCACATTGGCCGCTCTTCTCTATTAAACGGTAACATTTATCATGTGCAAAACTATGTCGCGTATTGCGGAATGCGGAGACACTAAAAGCACCATAGTAGAACACAGAAGAAGCTTCTAAGTTGATGTAATTGCAAGTAAGAAGCAGTACAATTAAAGTTTTAGTAATCGATTTTTGACTTTTTGCCGGCTTTCGTGCTTTGGACATGAGCTAGGACCTTAAGTTTTTGCATGAAGCGACGCCTAGCAGCCCCGTTGCAAGGGAGAATGTGAAAAGTGTTCGTATGTAGTAAGAACCTAATAAATCAGCCCGTTTTCGTCATTTGCAATCGAATCGACTTAATGTCAGATGGTCACATTGGCCGCTCTTCTCTCTGAAACGGTTGCATCTATCGTGTGCAAAGCTATGTCGCGTGCTGCGGAAATCGGAGACGCTAAAAGCACAATAGTAGAACAAACAAGAAGCTTCTAAGTTGATGTAATAACAAGTAAGAAGCGGTACAATTCAAGTATTAGTTATCGATTTTTGACTTTTTATCTGGCTTTGGTGCCTTGGACATGGGCTAGGACCTTAAGATGTTGCATAAATTGAGGACTTTCAGCCACGTCGTTATTGGAGAATGTGAAAAGTGTTCATATGTAGTAACAACCTAATAAATCAGCCCGTTTTCGTCTTTTGCTATCGAATCGACTTATTGTCAGATCGTCACATTTTCGGCTCATCTCTCTGAAACGGTTAAATTTATCGTGTGGAAATCTATATCGCGTGCTGCGATATGCGGAGTCACTAAAAGCACCATAGTAGACCATAGAAGAAGCTTCTAAGTTGATGTAATAGCCAATAAGAAGCAGTACAATTCAAGTTTAGTTACCGATTTTTGACTTTTCTGCCGGATTTGGTGCCTTCGACATGAGCTAGTAAATTAAGATTTTTCATGAATGGAGGACTAGCAGCCACGTTTCACGGGAGAATGGGAAAAGTTTTCGTATGTAGTAAAAACCTAAGAAATCGGCCCGATTTCGTCTTTTGGTATCGAATCGACTTAATGTCAGATGGTCACATTAGCCGCTCTTCTCTCTGAAACGGTTACATTTATCGTGTGCAAAGCTATGTCGCGTGCTGCGGAATGCGAAGACGCTAAAAGCACCATAGTAGAACACAGAAGAAGCTTCTAAGTTGATGTAATTGCAAGTAAGAAGCAGTACAATTAAAGTTTAAGTAATCGATTTATGACTTTTTGTCGGCTTTGGTGCCTTGGATATGAGCTAGGACCTTAAGATGCTGCATGAAGGGAGGACTATCAGCCACGCTTTACGGGAGAATTTGAGAAGTGTTCACATGTAGTAAAAACCTAAGAAATACGACTGTTTTCGTCATTTCCTATCGAATCGACTTAATGTCAGATGGTCTCGTTCGCCGCTCTTCTCTCTGAAACGGTTACATTTATCGGGTGCAAAGCTATGCTGCGTGCTGCGACATGCAGAGACACTAAAAGCACCCTAGCAGAACACAGAAGAAGCTTATAACTCGATGTAATTGCCAGTAAGAAGCAGTACAATTCAAATTTAGTTATCGATTTTTGAATTTTTAGCCGACTTTGGTGCCTTGGACTTGAGCTAGGAAATTAAGATTTTTCATGAATGGAGGACTAGAGGTCACGTTGCGCGGGAGAATGTGAAATGTGTTCGTATGTAGTAAAACCATAAGAAATCCGCCCGTTTCCGTCATTTGCTATCGAATCGACTTATTGTCAGATCGTCACATTGGCCGCTCTTCTCACTGAAACGGTTACATTTATCGTGTGCAAAGCTATGTCGCGTGCTACGATATGCGGAGACACTAAAAGCACCATAGTAGAACACAGTATAAGCTTCTAAGTTGATGTAATAGCCAGTAAGAAGCAGTACAACTCAAGATTAGTTATCGATTTTAACTTCTTAGCCTGCTTTGGTGCCTTAGACATGAGCTAAGACGTTATGATTTTGCATGAAGGGAGGACTAGCAGCTACGTTGCATGGGAGAATGTGAAAAGTGTTCATATGTAGTAACAAGCTAATAAATCAGCCTGTTTTCGTCATTTGCTATCGAATCGACTTAATGTTAGATGGTCACATTAACCACTCTTCTCTCTGAAACGATTACTTTTAACGTGTGGAAAGCTACGTCGCGTGCTGCAGAATGCGGAGACGCTAAAAGCACCATAGTAGAACACAGAAGAAGCTTCTATATTGATTTAATAGCAAGTAAGAAGCAGAACAATTCAAGTTTTGTTTATCGATTTTTGACTTTTTAGCCGGCTTTGCTGCCTTGGACATGCGCTAGGACCTTAAGATTTTGCATGAAGAAGGACAAGCAGCCACGTTGCACGGGAGAATGTGAAAAGTGTTCATATGTAGTAAAAACCTAAGAGATCCGCCCGTTTCCGTCATTTGCTATCGAATCGACTTAACGTCAGATGGTCACATTGGCCGCCCTTCTCTCTGAAACGGTTACATTTATCATGTGCAAAGCTATGTCGAGTGCTGCGGAATGCGGAGACACTAAAAGCAGCATAATAGAATACAGAAGAAGCTTCTAAGTTGATGTAATAGCCAGTAAGAAGCAGTAAACTTCAAGTTTAGTTATCGAATTTTGACTTTTTTGCCGGCTTTGGTGCCTTCGACATGAGATAGGAAATTAAGATTTTTCATGAATGGAGGACTAGCAGCCACGTTGCACGGGAGAAGGTGAAAAGTGTTCGTATGTAGAAAAACCTATAAAATCGGCCCGTTTTCGTCTTTTAGTATCGATTCGACTTAATGTCAGATCGTCACATTGGCCGCTCTTCTCTATTAAACGGTTACATCTATCGTGTGCAAAACTATGTCGCGTATTGCGGAATGCGGAGACACTAAAAGCGCCATAGTAGAACACAGAAGAAGCTTCTAAGTTGATGTAATTGCAAGTAAGAAGCAGTACAATTAAAGTTTTAGTAATCGATTTTTGACTTTTTGCCGGCTTTCGTGCTTTGGACATGAGCTAGGACCTTAAGTTTTTGAATGAAGCGACGCCTAGCAGCCACGTTGCACAGCAGAATGTGAAAAGTGTTCGTATGTAGTAAGAACCTAATAAATCAGCCCGTTTTCGTCATTTGCAATGGAATCGACTTAATGTCAGATGGTCACATTGGCCGCTCTTCTCTCTGAAACGGTTGCATTTATCGTGTGCAAAGCTATGTCGCGTGCTGCGGAATGCGGAGACGCTAAAAGCACAATAGTAGAACACACGAGAAGCTTCTAAGTTGATGTAATAACAAGTAAGAAGCGGTACAATTCAAGTATTAGTTATCGATTTTTGACTTTTTAGCTGGCTTTGGTGCTTTGGACATGCGCTAGGACCTTAAGATTTTGAATGAAGAAGGACTAGCAGCAACGTTGCACGGGAGAATGTGAAAAGTGTTCATATGTAGTAAAAACCTAAGAGATCCGCCCGTTTCCGTAATTTGCTATCGAATCGTCTTAATGTCTGATCGTCACATTAGCCGCTCTTCTCTATTAAACGGTTACATTTATCGTGTGCAAGACTATGTCGCGTGATGCGGCATGCGGAGACTCTAAGAGCACCATAGTAGAACACATAAGGAGCTTCTAAGTTGATGTAATAACCAATAAGAAGCAGTAAAATTCAAGTTTAGTTATCGATTTTTGACTTATTTGCCGGCTTTGGTGCCTTCGACAAGAGCTAGGAAATTAAGATTTTTCATGAATGGAGGACTAGCAGCTACGTTGCACGGGACAAGGTGAAAAGTGTTCGTATGTAGTAAAAACCTATAAAATCGGCCCGTTTTCGTCTTTTGGTATCGATTCGACTTAATGTCAGATCGTCACATTGGCCGCTCTTCTCTATTAAACGGTTACATCTATCGTGTGCAAAACTAAGTCGCGTATTGCGGAAAGCGGAGACACTAAAAGCACCATAATAGACCATAGAAGAAGCTTCTAAGTTGATGTAATAGCCAATAAGAAGCAGTACAATTCAAGTTTTAGTTAACGATTTTTTACTTTTTAGCCGGCTTTGGTGCCTTGGACATGAGGTACTACCTTAAGGTGTTGCATAAAGGGTGGACTAGCAGCCACGTTGCGCGGGAGAATGTGAAATGTGTTCGTATGTAGTAAAAACCTAAGAAATCCACCCGTGTTCGTCATTTGCTATCGAATCGTCTTAATGTCTGATCGTCACATTAGCCGCTCTTCTCTATTAAACGGTTACATTTATCGTGTGCAAAACTATGTCGCGTGATGCGGCATGCGGAGACTCTAAGAGCACTATAGTAGAACACAGAAGAAGCTTCTAAGTTGATGTAATGGCCAGTAAGAAGCAGTACAATTTAAGATTTAGTTATCGATTATTGACTTTTTACACTTCCTTGGTGCCTTGGACATGAACTAGGACCTTAAGATTTTGCCTGAAAGGAGGACTTGCAGCCGCGTTGCACGGGAGAAAGTGAAAAGTGTTCGTATGTAGTAAAAACCTGGGAAATCGGCCCGTTTTCGTCATTTGTTAACGATTCGTCTTAAAGCCAGATCGTCATATTGGCCGCTGTTCTCTCTGAAACGGTTACATTTATCGTCTGCAAAGCTATGTCACGTGCTGCGGTATGCAAAGACACTAAAAGCACCATAGTAGAACACAGTAGAAGCTTCAAAGTTGATGTAATAGCCAGTAAGAATCAGTACAATTCAAGTTTTAGTTATCGATCCATGACTTTTTCCCTTCTTCGGTGCCTTGGAAATGAGTTAGAACTTTACGATTTTGCATGAAAGGAGTACTAGCAGCCTCGTTGCACGGGAGAATATGAAAAGTACTCATACGTAGTAAAAACCTGAGAAATCCGACGGTTTTCGTCATTTGTTATCGAATCGACTTTTAGCCAGATCGTCACGTTGGCAGCTCTTCTCTCTGAAACGGTTACATTTATCGTCTGCAAAGCTATGTCACGTGCTGCGGAATGCAGAGACACTAAAAGCACCACAGTAGAACACAGAAGAAGCTTCTAAGTTGATGTAATAGCCAGTAAGAAGCAGTACAATTCAAGTTTAAGTTATCGATTATTGACTTCTTACCCTGCTTTGGTGCCTTAGACATTAGCTAGAACATTAAGACATTGCATGAAAAGAGGACTAGCAGCCGCATTGCACGGGAGAATGTGAAAATAATTTGTGTGTAGTAAAAACCTGAGAAATCCGTCCGTTTTCGTCATTTGTTATCGAATCGACTTAGAGCCAGATCGTCACATTAACTGCTCTTCTCTATGAAACGGTTACATTTATCGTCTGCAAAGCTACGTCGCGTGCTGCGGTATGCTTAGACTCTAAAAGCACCATAGTAGAACACAGAAGAAGCTTCTAAGTTTATGTAATAGCCAGTAAGAAGCAGTACAATTCAAGTTTTATTTGTCGATTATTGACTTCTTACCCTTCTTTGTTGCCTTACACATGAACTAGGACCTTAAGATATTGCATGAAAGGAGGGCTAGCAGCCGTGGTGCACGGGAGAATATGAAAAGTGTTCATATGTAGTAAAATCCTGAGAAATCCGACCGTTTTCGTAATTTGTTATTCAATCGACTTAAAGCCATATCGTCACAATTGCCGCATTTCTCTCTGAAACGGTTACATTTATCGTCTGCAAAGCAACGTCACGTGCTGCGGTATGCGGAGACACTAAAAGCACCATAGTAGAACACAAAGGAAGCTTCTAAGTTGATGTAATAGCCAGTAAGAAGCAGTACAATTCACGTTTTAGTTATCGATTATTGACTTTTTACACTTCCTTGGTGCCGTGGGCATGAACTAGGACCTTAAGAGTTTGCCTGAAAGGAGGACTAGCAGCCACGTTGCATGGGAGAATGTGAAGAGTGTTTATATGTTGCAAGAACCTGAGAAATCCGTCCGTTATCGTCATTTGTTATCAAATCGAATTAAAGCCAGATCGTCACATTGGCTGCTTTTCTCTCCAAAACGGTTACATTTATCGTCTGCAAAGCTACGTCGCGTGCTGCGGTATGCGGAGACACAAAAAGCACCATAGTAGAACACAGAAGAAGCTTCTAAGTTGATGTAATAGCCAGTAAGAAGCAGTACAAATTAAGATTTAGTTTACGATTATTGACTTTTTACCCTTCTTTGATGCGTTGAACATGAGATAGGACCTTAAGATTTTGCATGAAAGGAGGACTAGCAGCCGCGTTGCACGGGAGAATGTGAAAAGTTTTCATATGTAGCAAAAACCTGAGAAATCCGTCCGTTTTCGTCATTTGTTATCGAATCGACTTAAAGTCAGATCGTCACATTGTCCGCTCTTCTCTCTGAAACGGTTACATTTATCGTCTGCAAAGTCATGTCTCGTGCTGCGGTATGCGGAGACACTAAAAGCACCATAGTAGAACACTGAAGAAGCTTCTAAGTTGATGTAATAGCCAGTAAGAAGCAGTACAATTTAAGATTTAGTTATCGATTGTTCACTTTTTACACATCCTTGCTGCCTTGGACATGAGCTAGGACCTTAAGATTTTGCCTGAAAGGAGGATTAGCAGCCTCGTTGCATGGAGAATGTAAAAAGTGTTCATATGTAGTAAAAACCTGAGAAATCCGTCCGTTTTCGTCATTTGTTGTCGAATCGAATTAAAGCCAGATCGTCACATTGGCTGCTATTCTCTCTAAAACGGTTACATTTATCGTCTGCAAAGCTACGTCGCATGCTGCAGTATGCGGAGACACAAAAAGCACCATAGTAGAACACAGTAGAAGCTTCAAAGTTGATGTAATAGCCAGTAAGAAGCAGTACATTTCAAGTTTTAGTTTTTGCTTATTGACTTCTTACCCTTTTTTGGTGCCTTAGACATGAACTAGGACCTTAAGATATTCCATGAAAAGAGGACTAGCAGCTGCGTTGCACGGGAGAATGTGAAAAGTGTTCATATGTAGTAAAAACCTGAGAAATCCGTCCGTTCTCGTCATTTGTTATCGAATCGACTTAAAGCCAGATCGTCACATTGGCCGCTCTTCTCTCTGAATAGGTTACATTTAACGTCTGCAAAGCCATGTCGGGTGCTGCGGTATGCGAGGCACTAAAAGCAAACATAGTAGAAAACAGAGGAAGCTTCTAAGTTGATGTAATAGCCAGTAAGAAGCAGTACAATTCAAGTTTTAGTTATCGATTATTGACTTCTTACCCTTCTTTGGTGCCTTAGACATGAGCTAGGACCTTAAGATATTGCATGAAAGGAGGACTATCAGCCGCGTTGCACGATGGAATGTGAAAAGTTTTCATATGTAGTAAAAACCTGAGAAATCCGTCCCTGTTCGTCATTTCTTATCAAATCGACTTAAAGCCAGATCGCCACATTGGCCGCTCTTCTCTCTGAAACGGTTGTACTTATCGTCTGCAAAGCTATGTCGTGTGCGGCGGTATGCGCAGACACTAAATCACCATAGTAGAACACAGATGAAACTTCTAAGTTGATGTTATAGCCAGTAAGAAGTAGTACAACTTAGGTTTTAGGTATCGATTACTGACGTTTTTGCTGGCTTTGGTGCCTTGGACATGAGCTAGAAACTTAAGATTTTGCATGAAAGGAGCACTAGCAGCCGCGTTGCACGGGAGAATGTGAAGAGTAATTATATATAGCAAAAACCTGAGAAATATGTCCGTTTTCGCCATTTGTTATCGAATCGACTTAAAGCCACATCGTCACATTGGCCGCTCTTCTGTCTGAAACGGATACATTTATCGTCTGCAAAGCTATGTCACGTGCTGCGGTATGCGGAGACACTAAAAGTACCATAGAAGAACAAAGATAAAGCTTCTAAGTTGATGTAATAGCCAGTAAGAAGTAGTACAATTCAAGTTTTAGGTGTCGATTATTGAGTTTTTACCCTTCTTTGGTGCCTTGGACATGAGCTAGGAACTTAAGATTTTGAATGGAAGGAGGACTAGCAGCCGTGTTGCACGGGAGAATGTGAAAAGTTTTCATATGTAGTAATAACCTAAGAAATCCGTCTGTGTTCGTCATTTGTTATCGAATCGACTTAAAGCCAGATCGTCACATAGGCCGCTCTTCTCTCTGAAACGGTTGTACTTATCGTCTGCAAAGCTATGTCGCGTGCTGCGGTATGCGGAGACACTAAAAGCACCATAGTAGAACACAGATGATGCTTCTAAGTTGATGTAATAGCCAGTAAGACGTAGTACAATTCAAGTTTTAGGTAGCGATTATTGACTTTTTACCCTTCTTTGGTACCTTGGACATGAGCTAAAAACTTAAGATTTTGCATGAAAGGAGGACTAGCAGTCACGTAGCACGGGAGAATGTGAAAAGTGTTCATATGTAGTAAAAACATGAGAAATCCGTCCGTTTTCGTCATATGTTATCGAATCGACTTAATGCCAGATCGTCACATTCGCCGCTCTTCTGTCTGAAACGGTTACATTTATCGTCTGCAAAGCTACGTCGCGTGCTGCGGTATTCGGAGACACAAAAAGCACCATAGTAGAACACAGATGAAGCTCCTAACTTGATGTAATAGCTAGTAAGAAGTAGTACAATTCAAGTTTTAGGTATCGATTATTGACTTTTTACCCTTCTTTGGTGCCTTGGACATGAGTTAGGGACTTATGATTTTGAATGAAATTAGGACTAGCAGCCGCGTTGCATGGGAGAATGTGAAAAGTGTTCATATGTAGGAAAAAAATGATAAATCCGTCCGTTTTCGTCATTTGTTATCGAATCGACTTAACGCCAGATCGTCACATTGGCCGCCCTCCTCTCTAAAACAGTTGTACTTATCGCTTGCAAAGCAATGTCACGTGCTGCGGTATGCGGAGACAATAAAAGCACCATAGTTGAACACAGATGAAGCTTCTAAGTTGATGTAATAGCCAGTAAGTTGTAGTATAATTAAAGTTTTAGGTATCGATTATTGATTTTTTACCCTTCATTGGTGCCTTGGACATCAGCTAGGAACATAAGATTTTGCACGGAAGGAGGACTAGCAGCCGCGTTGCATGGGAGAATTTGAAAAGTGTTTATATGTAGTAAAAACCTGAGAAATCCGTAAGTTTTCGTCATTTGTTATCGAATCGACTTAAACCCAGATCGTCACATTGGCCGCTCTTCTGTCTGCAACGGTTACGTTTATTGTCTGAAAGCTATGTCGCGTGCAGCGGTATGCGGAGACACTAAAAGCACCATAGTAGAACACAGATGAAGCTTCTAAGTTGATGTAATAGCCAGTAAGAAGTAGTACAACTCAGGGTTTAGGTATCGATTATTGACTTTCTTGCTGGCTTTGGTGCCTTGGACATGAGCTAGGACCTTAAGATTCTGCATGAAAGGAGGACTAGCAGCCGAGTTGCACGGGAGAATGTGAAAAGTGTTCATATGCAGTAAAAACCTGATAAATCCGTCCGTTTTCGTCATTTGTTATCGAATCGACTTAACGCCAGATCGTTACATTGGCCGCTCTGCTCTCTGAAACGGTTGTACTTATCGTCTGCAAAGCTATTTCGCGTGCTGCGGTATGTGGAGACACTAAAAGCACCATAGTAGAACACAGATGAAGCTTCTAAGTTGATGTAATAGCCAATAAGAAGTAGTACAATTCAAGTTTTAGGTATCGATTATTGACATTTTACCCTTCTTTGGTGCCATGGAAATGATCTAGGAACTTAAGATTTTGCATGGAAGGAGGACTAGCAGCCGCGTTGCATGTGAGAATGTGAAAAGTGTTCATATGTAGTAAAAACCTGAAAAATCCGTCCGTTTTCGTCATTTGTTATCGATTCGACTTTAAGCCAGATCGTCACATTGGCCGCCCCTCCATCTGAAACGGTTACGTTTATTGTCTGCAAACCTAAGTCGCGTGCTGTGGTATACGGAGACACTAAAAGCACCATAGTAGAACACAGATGAAGCTTCTAAGTTGATGTAATAGCCAGTAAGATGTAGTACAACTAAGGTTTTAGGTATCGATTATTGACTTTTTTGCATGCTTTGGTGCCTTGGACATGAGTTAGGACCTTAAGATTCTGCATGAAAGGAGGACTAGTAGCCGCGTTGCACGGGAGAATGTGAAAAGTGTTCATATGTAGAAAAAAGCTGATAAATCCGTCCGTTTTCGTCATTTGTTATCGAAACGACTTAATGCCAGATCGTCACATTGGCCGCCCTCCTCTCTGAAACAGTTGTACTTATCGTTTGGAAAGCTATGGCACGTGCTGCGGTATGCGGAGACAACAAAAGCACCATAGTAGAACACAGAAGAAGCTTCTAAGTTGATGTAATAGCCAGTAAGAAATAGTACAATTCAAGTTTTAGGTATCGATTATTGACTTTTTACCCTTCTTTGGTGCCTTGGACATGAGGTAATAACTTAAGATTTTTCATGAAAGTAGGACTAGCAGCCGCGTAGCACGGGAGAATGTGAAAAGTGTTCATATGTACTAAAAACCTGAGATATCCGTCCCTGTTCGTCATTTGTTATTCAATCGACTTAAAGCCACATCGTCACATTGGCCGCTCTTCTCTCTGAAACGTTTGTACTTATCGTCTGCAAAGCTATGTCGCGTGCAGCGGTATGCGGAGACACTAAAAGCACCATAGTAAAACACAGATGAAACTTCTAAGTTGATGTAATAGCCAGTAAGAAGTAGTACAATTCAACGTTTAGGTATCGATTATTGACATTTTACCCTTCTTTGGTGCCATGGAAATAAGCTAGGAACTTAAGATTTTGCATGGAAGGAGGACTAGCAGCCGCGTAGCATGGGAGAACGTGAAAAGTGTTCATATGTAATAAAAACCTGAGAAATCCGTCCGTTTTCGTCATTTGTTATCGAATCGACTTTAAGCCAGATCGTCACATTGGCCGCCCCTCCATCTGAAACGGTTACGTTTATTGTCTGCAAAGCTATGTCGCGTGCTGTGGTACACGGAGACACTAAAAGCACCATAGTAGAACACAATGAAGCTTCTAAGTTGATGTAATAGCCAGTAAGAAGTCGTACAATTCAAGTTTTAGGTATCGATTATTGACTTTTTACCCTTCTTTGGTGCCTTGGACATGAGCTAGGAACTTAAGATTTTGCATGGAGGGAGGACTAGCAGCCGCGTTGCACGGGAGAACGTGAAAAGTGTTCATATGTTGTAAAAACCTGAGAAATCTGTCAGTTTTCTTCATTTGTTATCGAATCGACATGTAGCCAGATCGTCACATTAGCCGCCCTCCTCTCTGAAACAGTTGTACTTATCGTTTGCAAAGCTATGTCACGTGCTGCGGTATGCGGAGACAACAAAAGCACCATAGTAGAACACAGATGAAGCTTCTAAGTTGATGTAATAGCCAGTAAGAAGTAGTACAACTCAGGTTTTAGGTATCGATTATTGACTTTTTTGCTTGCTTTGGTACCTTGGACATGGGCTTGGACCTTAAGATTCTGCATGAAAGGAGGACTAGCAGCCGCGTTGCACGGGAGAATGTGAAAAGTGTTCACATGTAGTAAAAATCTGAGTAATCCGTCCGTTTTCGTCATTTGTTATCGAATCGACTTAAAGCCAGATCGTCAAATTAGCCGCTCTTCGCTCTGAAACGGTTGTACTTATCGTCTGCAAAGGTATGTCGCGTGCTGCGGTATGCGGAGACACTAAAAGCACCATAGTAGAACACTGATGAAGCTTCTAAGTTGATGTAATAGCCAGTAAGAAGTAGTACAATTCAAATTTTAGGTATCGATTATTGACTTTTTATCTGGCTTTGGTGCCTTGGACATGAGCTAGGACCTGAAGATTCTGCATGAAAGGAAGTCTAGCAGCCGAGGTGCATGGGAGAATGTGAAAAGTGTTCATATGTAGTAAAAACCTGAGAAATCCGTCCGTTTTCGTCATTTGTTATCGAATCGACTTAAAGCCAGATCGTCACATTGGCCGCTCTTCTGTCTGAAACGGATACATTTATCGTCTGCAAAGCTATGTCACGTGCTGCGGTATGCGGAGACACTAAAAGCACCATAGTAGAACGCAGATGAAGCTTCTAAGTTGATGTAATAGCCAGTAAGAAGTAGTAGAATTCAAGTTTTAGGTATCGATTACTGACTTTTCACCCTTCGTTGGTGCCTTGGACTTGAGCTTGGAACTTACGATATTCCATGAAATGAGGATTAGCAGCCGAATTGCACGGGAGAATGTGAAAAGTGTTCATATGTAGTAAAAACCTGAGAAATCCGTACGTTTTCGTCATTTGTAATCGAATCGACTTAAAGCCTGATCGTCACATTGGCCGCTCTTCTGTCTGAAACGGATACGTTTATCGTCTGCAAAGCAATGTCGCGTGCTGCGGTATGGGGAGACACTAAAAGCACCATAGTAGAACACAGATGAAGCTTCTAAGTTGATGTAATAGCCAGGAAGAAGTAGTACAATTCAAGTTTTAGGTATCGATTATTGACTTTTTACCCTTCTTTGGTGCCTTGGACATGAGATAAGAACATAAGATTTTGCATGAAAGGATGACTGGCAGCCGCGTTGCACGGGAGAATGTGAAAAGTGTTCACATGTAGTAAAAACCTGAATAATCCGTCCGTTTTCGTCATTTGGTATCAAATCGCCTTAAAGCCAGATCGTCATGGGGGCCGCTATTCTCTATTACACAGTTACATTTATCGTCAGCAATGCTATGTCCCGTGCTGCGGTATGCGGAGTCACAAAAAGCACCATAGTAGAACACAGAAGAAGCTTCTAAGTTGATGTAGTAGCCAGCAATAAGTAGTACAATTCAAGTTTTAGTTATTGATTATTGACTTTTTGCCCTTCTTTGGTGCCTTGGACATGAGCTAGTTCCTTAAGAATTTGCATGTAAGGATGACTGGCAGCCGCGTTGCACGGGAGAATGTTAAAGGTGTTCATATTTAGAAAAAACCTGAAAAATCCGTCCGTTTCCGTCATTTGTTATCAAATCGACTTAAAGCCAGATCGTCACGGGGGCCGCTCTTCTCTCTTAAACGGTTACATTTATCGTCTGCAAAGCTATGTCGCGTGCTGCGGTATGCGTAGATACTAACAGCACCATAGCAGAAAACAGATGAAGCTTCTACGTTGATGTAATAGCCAGTAAGTAGTAGTACAATTCAAGTTTTAGTTAAGGGTTACTGACTTTTTACCCTTCTTTGGTGCCTTGGTCATGAGCTAGGAACTTACGACTTTGCATGAAAGAAGAACTAGTAGCCGCGTTGCAAGGGAGAATGTGAAAAGTTTTCACATGTAGTAAAAACCTCAGAAATCAGAAAGTTTTCGTCATTTGTTATCGAATCGACTTCGAGCCAGACTTCCACAATAGTCGCTCTTCTCTCTGAAACGGTTACATTTATCGTCTGCAAAGCTATGTCGCGTGGTGCGGTATGCGGAGAGGCTAGATGCACCGAAGAAGCTTCTAAGTTGATGTAATAGGCAGTAAGAAGCAGTACAATTCAAGTTTTACTTATCGTTTATTGACTTTTTACCCTTCTTTGGTGCCTTGGACATGAGCTAGGACCTTACGATTTTGCATGAAAGAAGAACTAGCAGCCGCGTTGCAAGGGAGAGTGTGAAAAGTGTTCACATGTAGTAAAAACCTGAGAAATCCGTCCGTTTCCGACATTTGTTATCAAATCGACTTAAAGCCTGATCGTCACATAGGCCACTCCTCTCTCTGAAACGGTTACATTTATCGTCTACAAAGCAATGTCGCGTGCTGCGGTATGCGAAGACACAAAAAGCACCATAGTAGAACAAAGAAGAAGCTTCTAAGTTCATGTAATAGCCAGTAAGATACAGTACAATTCAAGCTTTAGTTATCGTGTATAGACTTTTTACCCTTCTTTGGTGCCTTGGACATGAGGTAGGACCTTAGGATTTTGCATGAAAGGAGGACTAGCAGCCGCGTTGTATGGGAGAATGTGAAAAGTGTTCATATGTAGTAAATACCTGAGAAATCAGAAAGTTTTCGTCATTTATTATCGAATCGACTTCAAGCCAGACTTCCACAATAGTCGCTCTTCTCTCTGAAACGGTTAAATTTATCGTCTGGAAAGCTATGTCGCGTGCTGCGGTATGTGGAGATACTAAAAGCGCCATAGTAGAACACAGAAGAAGCTTCTAAGTTAATGTAATAGACAGTGACAAGCAGTAAAATTCAAGTTTTAGTTATCGATTATTGACTTTTTACCCTTCTTTGGTGCCTTGGACATGAACTAGGACATTACGATTTTGCATGAAAAAAGAACTAGCAGCCGCATTGCACGGGAGAATGTTAAAGGTGTTCATATTTGGTAAAAACATGAAAAATCCGTCCGTTTCCGTCATTTGTTATCAAATCGACTTAAAGCTAGATCGTCACGGGAGCCGCTCTTCTCTCTGAAACGGTTACATTTATCGTCTGCAAAGCTATGTCGCGTGCTGCGGTATGCGTAGATACTAAAAGCACCATAGTAGAAAACAGATGAAGCTTCTAAGTTGATGTAATAGCCAGTAAGTAGTAGTACAATTCAAGTTTTAGTTATCGATTACTGACTTTTTACCCTTCTTTGGTGCCTTTGTCATGAGCTAGGACCTTAAGATTTTGCATGACAGGTGGAATAGCAGCCGCGTTTCATGGGAGAATGTCAAAAGTGTTCATATGTAGTAAAAACCTGAAAATCACTTCCGTTTTCGTCATTTGTTGTCGAATCGACTTAAAGCCAGATCCTCACCTTTGCCGCATTCCTCTCTGAAACGGTTACATTTATCGTCTGCAAAGCTATGTCGCGTGCTGCGGTATGCGGAGACGCTAAATGCACCATAGTACAACACCGGAGAAGCTTCTAAGTTGATGTAATAGGCAGTAAGATGCAGTACAATTCAAATTTTAGTTATCGTTTATTGACTTTTTACCCTTCTTTGGTGCCTTGGACATGAGCTAGGACCTTACGATTTTGCATCAAAGAAGAACTAGTAGCCGCGTTGCAAGGGAGAATTTGAAAAATGTTCACATGTAGTAAAAACCTGAGAAATCTCTACGTTTTCGTTAATTGTTATCGAATCGACTTAAAGCCAAATCGATACAGGGGCCGCTCTTCTCTCTTAAACGGATACATTTATCGTCTGCAATGCAATGTCGCGTGCTGCGGTACGCGGAGATTATAAAAGCGCCGTAGTAGAACACAGAAGAAGCTTCTAAGATGATGTAATAGACAGTAAGAAGCAGTAAAGTTCAAGTTTTAGTTATGGATTATTGACTATTTACCCTTCTTTGGTGCCTTGGACATGAGCTGGGAACTTAAGATTTTGCATGAAAGGAGGACTAGCAGCCGCGTTTCACGGGAGAATGTTAAAAGTGTTCATATGTAGTAAAAACCCGAGAAATCCGTCCGTTTTCGTCATTTGTTATCAAATCGACTTAAAGCCAGATTGTCACATTGGCCGCTCTTCTGTCTGAAACGGTTACATTTATCGTCTGCAAAGCTATGTCGCGTGCCGCGGTATGCGGAGACACTAAAAGCACCATAGTGGAACACAGATGAAGCATCTAAGTTGATGTAATAGCCAGTAAGAAGTAGTACAATTCAAGTTTTAGGTATCGATTATTGACTTTTTACCCATCTTTGGTGCCTTGGACATGAGCTAGGAACTTAAGATATTGCATGAAAGGAGGACTAGCAGCCGCGTTGCACGGGAGAATATGAAAGGTGTTCATATGTAGTAAAAACCTGTGAAATCCGTCCGTTTTCGTCATTTGTTATCGAATCGACTTAAACCCAGATCGTCACATTGGCCGCTCTTCTGACTGAAACGGTTACATTTATCGTCTGCAAAGCTATGTCACGTGCTTCGGTATGCGGAGACACTAAAAGCACCATAGTGGATCACAGATGAAGCATCTAAGTTTATGTAATAGCCAGTAAGAAGTAGTAGAATTCAAGTTTTAGGTATCGATTATTGACTTTTTAGCTGTTTTTGGTGCCTTGGACATGAGCTAGGACCTTAAGATTCTGCATGAAGGAGGACTAGCAGCCGAGTTGCACGGGAGAATGTGAAAAGTGACCATATGTAGTAAAAACCTAAGAAATCCGTCCGTTTTCGTCATTTGTTATCGAATCGACTTAAAGCCAGATCGTCACATTGGCCGCTCTTCTGTCTGAAACAGTTACATTTATCGTCTGCAAAGCTATGTCGCGTGCTGCGGTATGTGGAGGCACTAAAAGCACCATAGTAGAACACAGATGAAGCTTCTAAGTTGATGTAATAGCCAGTAAGAAGTAGTACAATTCAAGTTTTAGGTATCGATTATTGACTCTTTACCCTTCTTTGGTGCCTTGGACATGAGCTAGGAACTTAAGATTTTGCATGAAAGGAGGACTAGCAGCCGCGTTTCACGGGAGAATGTGAAAAGTGTTCATATGTAGTAAAAACCCGAGAAATCCGTCCGTTTTCGTCATTTGTTATCAAATCGACTTAAAGCCAGATCGTCACATTGGCCGCTCTTCTGTCTGAAACGGTTACATTTATCGTCTGCAAAGCTATGTCGCGTGCCGCGGTATGCGGAGACACTAAAAGCACCATAGTGGAACACAGATGAAGCATCTAAGTTGATGTAATAGCCAGTAAGAAGTAGTACAATTCAAGTTTTATCTATCGATTATTGACTTTTTAGCTGGCTTTGGTGCCTTGGACATGAGCTAGGACCTTAAGATTCTGCATGAAAGGAGTAATAGCGTTAGTATTTTGCAGCCGTGGCTTATTAAACTGATAGTTCGGTAATTTTCACATCTGTCAGCACCTGCTTTCTTTGGGATTGGAATTATTATATTCTTCTTGAAGTCTGAGGGTATTTCGCCTGTCTCATACATCTTGCTCACCAGCTCGTAGAGTTTTGTCATGACTGGCTCTCCCAAGGCCGTCAGTAGTTCTAATGGAATGTTGTCTACTCCGGGGGCCTTGTTTCGACTCAGGTCTTTCAGTGCTCTGTCAAACTCTTCACGCAGTATCGTATCTCCCATTTCGTCTTCATCTACATCCTCTTCTATTTCCATAATATTGTCCTCAAGTACATCGACCTTGTATAAACCTTCTATATACTCCTTCCACCTTTCTGCCTTCCCTTCTTTGCTTAGAACTGGGCTGCCATCTGCACTCTTGATATTCATACTCTTGGTTCTCTTCTCTCCAAAGGTCTCTTTAATTTTCCTGTAGGCAGTATCTATCTTACCCCTAGTGAGATAAGCTTCTACATCCTTACATTTGTCCTCTAGCCATCCCTGTTTAGCCATTTTGCACTTCCTGTCGATCTCATTTTTGAGACGTTTGTATTCCTTTTTGCCTGCTTCATTTACTGCATTTTTATATTTTCTCCTTTCATCAATTAAATTCAATATTTCTTCTGTTACCCAAGGATTTCTAGCAGCCCTCGTCTTTGTACCTACTTTATCCTCTGCTGCCTTCACTACTACATCCCTCAGAGCTACCCTTTCTTCTTCTACTGTATTTCTTTCCCCTATTCCTGTCAATTGTTCCCTTATGCTCTCTCTGAAACTCTGTACAACCTCTGGTTCTTTCAGTTTATCCAGGTCCCATCTCCTTAATTTCTCACATTTTCGCAGTTTCTTCAGTTTTAGTCTACAGGTCATAACCAATAGATTGTGGTCAGAGTCCACATCTGACCCTGGAAATGTCTTACAACTTAAGACCTGGTTCCTAAATCTCTGTCTTACCATTATATAATATATCTGATACCTTTTAGTATCTCCAGGGTTCTTCCACGTATACAACCTTCTTTCATGATTCTTAAACCAAGTGTTAGCTACGATTAAGTTGTTCTCTGTGCAAAATTCTACTAGGCGGCTTCCTCTTTCATTTCTTAGACCCAATCCATATTCACCTACTATGTTTCCTTCTCTCCCTTTTCCTACACTCGAATTCCAGTCACCCATTACTATTAAATTTTCGTCTCCCTTCACTATCTGAATAATTTCTTTTATTTCATCGTACATTTCTTCAATTTCTTCATCATCTGCAGAGCTAGTTGGCATATAAACTTGTACTACTGTAGTAGGTGTGTGCATCGTATCTATCTTGGCCACAATAATGCGTTCACTATACTGTTTGTAGTAGCTTACCCGCATTCCTATTTTCCTATTCATTATTAAACCTACTCCTGCATTACCCCTATTTGATTTTGTGTTTATAACCCTGTAGTCACCTGACCAGAAGTCTTGTTCCTCCTGCCAGCGAACTTCACTAATTCCCCCTATATCTAACTTTAACCTATCCATTTCCCTTTTTAAATTTTCTAACCTACCTGCCCGATTAAGGGATCTGACATTCCACGCTCCGATATCGTCTGCAAAGCTATGTCACGTGCTGCGGTATGCGGAGACACTAAAAGCACCATAGTAGAACACAGATGAAGGTTCTAAGTTGATGTAATAGCCAGTAAGAAGTAGTACATTCAAGTTTTAGAAATCAATTATTGACTTTTTAGCTGGCTTTGGTGCCTTGGACATGAGCTAGGACCTTAAGATCCTGCCTGAAAGGAGGACTAGCAGCCTAGTTGCACGGGAGAATGTGAAAAGTGTTCATATGTAGTAAAAACCTGAGAAATCCGTCCGTATTCGTCATTTGTTATCGAATCGACTTAAAGCCAGATTTTCACATTGGCCGCTCTTCTGTCTGAAACGGTTACGTTTATCGTCTGCAAAGCTATGTCGCGTGCTGCGGTATGCGGAGACACTAAAAGCACCATAGTAGAACACAGATGAAGGTTCTAAGTTGATGTAATAGACAGTAAGAAGTAGTACAATTCAAGTTTTAGGTATCGATTATTGACTTTTTACCCTTCTTTGGTACCATGGACATGAGCTAAGAACTTGAGATTTTGCATGAAAGGAGGACTAGCAGTCACGTTGCACGGGAGAATGTGAAAAGTGTTCATATGTAGTAAAAACCTGAGAAATCCGTCCGTTTTCGTCATATGTTATCGAATCGACTTAAAGCCAGATCGTCACATTGGCCGCTCTTCTGTCTGAAACGGTTACATTTATCATCTCCAAAGCTATGTCGCGTGCTGCGGTATGCGGAGACTATAAAAGCACCATAGTAGAACACAGATGAAGCTTCTAAGTTGATGTAATAGCGAGTAAGAAGTAGTACAATTCAAGTTTTAGGTATCGATTATTGACTTTTTACCCTTCATTGGTGCCTTGGACATGAGCAATGAACATAAGATTTTGCATGGAAGGAGGACTAGCTGCCGCGTTGTATGGGAGAATGTGAAAAGTGTTCATATGTAGTAAAAACCTGAGAAATCCGTCAGTTTTCGTCATTTGTTATCGAATCGACTTAAAGCCAGATCGTCACATTGGCCGCTCTCCTCTCTGAAACGGTTGTACTGATCATCTGCAAAACTATGTCGCGTGCTGTGGTACGCGGAGACAATAAAAGCACCATAGTAGAACACAGATGGAGCTTCTAAGTTGATGTAATAGCCAGTAAGAAGTAGTACAATTCAAGTTTTATTTATGGATTATTGACTTTTTACCCTTCTTTGGTGCCTTGGACATGGGCTAGGACCTTACGATTTTGTATGAAAGGAGGACTAGCAGCCGCGTGTCATGGGAGAATGTGAAAAGTGTTCATATGTAGTAAAAACCTGAGAAATTCGTCTGTTTTCGTCGTTTGTTATCGAATCGACTTAAAGCCAGATCGTCACATTGGCCGCTCTTCTGTCTGAAACGGTTACGTTTATCGTCTGCAAAGCTATGTCGCGTGCTGCGGTATGTGGAGACACAAAAAGCACCATAGTAGAACACAGATGAAGCTAATAAGTTGATGTAATAGCTAGTAAGATGTGGTACAATTCAAGTTTTAGGTATCGATTATTGACTTTTTTGCTGGCTTTGGTGACTTAGACATGAGATACGACCTTAAGATTCTGCATGAAAGGAGGACTAGCAGTCGAGTTACATGGGAGAATGTGAAAAGTGTTCATATGTAGTAAAAACCTGAGAAATCCGTCCGTTTTCGTCATTTGTTATCGAATCGACTTAAAGCAAGATCGTCACATTGGCCTCTCTTCTGTCTGAAACGTTTACATTTATCATCTGCAAAGCTATGTCGCGTGCTGCGGTATGCGGAGACACAAAAAGCACCATAGTAGAACAGAGATGAAGCTTCTAAGTTGATTTAATAGCTAGTAAGAAGTAGTACAATTCAAGATTTAGGTATCGATTATTGACTTTTTAACCTTCTTTGGTGCCTTGGACATGATCTAGGAACTTAAGATTTTTCATGAAAGGAGGACAAGCAGCCGCGCTTCACGGGATAAAGTGAAAAGTGTTCATATGTAGTAAAAACCTGATAAATCCGTCCGTTTTCGTCATTTGTTATCGAATCGAATTAAAGCCAGATCGTCGCATTGTCCGCTCTTCTCTCTGAAACGGTTGTACTTTGTTGTTGTTGTTGTCGTCAGTCCTGAGACTGGTTTGATGCAGCTCTCCATGCTACTGTATCCTGTGCAAGTTGCTTCATCTCCCAGTACCTACTGCAACCTACATCCTTCTGAATCGGCTTAGTTTACTCATCTCTCGGTCTCCCTCTACGATTTTTACCCTCCACGCTGCCCTCCAATGCTAAATTTGTGATCCCTTGATGCCTCAAAACATGTCCTACCAACCGATCCCTTCTTCTAGTCAAGTTGTGCCACAAACTTCTCTTCTCCCCAATCCTATTCAATACCTCCTCATTAGTTACGTGATCTATCCACCTTATCTTCAGTATTCTTCTGTAGCACCACATTTCGAAAGCTTCTATTCTCTTCTTGTCCAAACTAGTAATCGTCCATGTTTCACTTCCATACATGGCTACACTCCAAACAAATACTTTCAGAAACGACTTCCTGATACATAAATCTATATTCGATGTTAACAAATTTCTCTTCTTCAGAAACGCTTTCCTTGCCATTGCTAGTCTACATTTTATATCCTCTCTACTTTGACCATCATCAGTTATTTTACTTCCTAAATAGCAAAACTCCTTTACTACTTTAAGTGTCTCATTTCCTAATCTAATTCCCTCAGCATCACCCGATTTAATTTGACTACATTTCGTTATCCTCGTTTTGCTTTTGTTAATGTTCATCTTATATCCTCCTTTCAAGAGACTGTCCATTCCGTTCAACTGCTCTTCCAAGTCCTTTGCCGTCTCTGACAGAATTACAATGTCATCGGCGAACCTCAAAGTTTTTACTTCGTCTCCATGAATTTTAATACCTACTCCAAATTTTTCTTTTGTTTCCTTTACTGCTTGCTCAATATACAGATTGAATAACATCGGGGAGAGGCTACAACCCTGTCTCACTCCTTTCCCAACCACTGCTTCCGTTTCATGCCTCTCGACTCTTATTACTGCCATCCGGTTTCTGTACAAATTATAAATAGCCTTTCGCTCCCTGTATTTTACCCCTGCCACCTTTAGAATTTGAAAAAGAGTATTCCAGTCAACATTGTCAAAAGCTTTCTCTAAGTCTACAAATGCTAGAAACGTAGGTTTGCCTTTTCTTAATCTTTCTTCTAAGATAAGTCGTAAGGTCAGTATTGCCTCACGTGTTCCAACATTTCGACGGAATCCAAACTGATCCTCCCCGAGGTCTGCATCTACCAGTTTTTCCATTCGTCTGTAAAGAATTCGCGTTAGTATTTTGCAGCCGTGGCTTATTAAACTGATAGTTCGGTAATTTTCACATCTGTCAGCACCTGCTTTCTTTGGGATTGGAATTATTATATTCTTCTTGAAGTCTGAGGGTATTTCGCCTGTCTCATACATCTTGCTCACCAGCTCGTAGAGTTTTGTCATGACTGGCTCTCCCAAGGCCGTCAGTAGTTCTAATGGAATGTTGTCTACTCCGGGGGCCTTGTTTCGACTCAGGTCTTTCAGTGCTCTGTCAAACTCTTCACGCAGTATCGTATCTCCCATTTCGTCTTCATCTACATCCTCTTCTATTTCCATAATATTGTCCTCAAGTACATCGCCCTTGTATAAACCTTCTATATACTCCTTCCACCTTTCTGCCTTCCCTTCTTTGCTTAGAACTGGGCTGCCATCTGCACTCTTGATATTCATACACTTGGTTCTCTTCTCTCCAAAGGTCTCTTTAATTTTCCTGTAGGCAGTATCTATCTTACCCCTAGTGAGATAAGCTTCTACATCCTTACATTTGTCCTCTAGCCATCCCTGTTTAGCCATTTTGCACTTCCTGTCGATCTCATTTTTGAGACGTTTGTATTCCTTTTTGCCTGCTTCATTTACTGCATTTTTATATTTTCTCCTTTCATCAATTAAATTCAATATTTCTTCTGTTACCCAAGGATTTCTAGCAGCCCTCGTCTTTGTACCTACTTTATCCTCTGCTGCCTTCACTACTACATCCCTCAGAGCTACCCATTCTTCTTCTACTGTATTTCTTTCCCCTATTCCTGTCAATTGTTCCCTTATGCTCTCTCTGAAACTCTGTACAACCTCTGGTTCTTTCAGTTTATCCAGGTCCCATCTCCTTAATTTCTCACATTTTCGCAGTTTCTTCAGTTTTAATCTACAGGTCATAACCAATAGATTGTGGTCAGAGTCCACATCTGCCCCTGGAAATGTCTTACAACTTAAGACCTGGTTCCTAAATCTCTGTCTTACCATTATATAATATATCTGATACCTTTTAGTATCTCCAGGGTTCTTCCACGTATACAACCTTCTTTCATGATTCTTAAACCAAGTGTTAGCTATGATTAAGTTGTGCTCTGTGCAAAATTCTACTAGGCGGCTTCCTCTTTCATTTCTTAGACCCAATCCATATTCACCTACTATGTTTCCTTCTCTCCCTTTTCCTACACTCGAATTCCAGTCACCCATTACTATTAAATTTTCGTCTCCCTTCACTATCTGAATAATTTCTTTTATTTCATCGTACATTTCTTCAATTTCTTCATCATCTGCAGAGCTAGTTGGCATATAAACTTGTACTACTGTAGTAGGTGTGTGCTTCGTATCTATCTTGGCCACAATAATGCGTTCACTATACTGTTTGTAGTAGCTTACCCGCATTCCTATTTTCCTATTCATTATTAAACCTACTCCTGCATTACCCCTATTTGATTTTGTGTTTATAACCCTGTAGTCACCTGACCAGAAGTCTTGTTCCTCCTGCCAGCGAACTTCACTAATTCCCCCTATATCTAACTTTAACCTATCCATTTCCCTTTTTAAATTTTCTAACCTACCTGCCCGATTAAGGGATCTGACATTCCACGCTCCGATATCGTCTGCAAAGCTATGTCACGTGCTGCGGTATGCGGAGACACTAAAAGCACCATAGTAGAACACAGATGAAGGTTCTAAGTTGATGTAATAGCCAGTAAGAAGTAGTACATTCAAGTTCTAGATATCAATTATTGACTTTTTAGCTGGCTTTGGTGCCTTGGACATGAGCTAGGACCTTAAGATCCTGCCTGAAAGGAGGACTAGCAGCCGAGTTGCACGGGAGAATGTGAAAAGTGTTCATATGTAGTAAAAACCTGAGAAATCCGTCCGTATTCGTCATTTGTTATCGAATCGACTTAAAGCCAGATTTTCACATTGGCCGCTCTTCTGTCTGAAACGGTTACGTTTATCGTCTGCAAAGCTATGTCACGTGCTGCGGTATGCGGAGACACTAAAAGCACCATAGTAGAACACAGATGAAGGTTCTAAGTTGATGTAATAGACAGTAAGAATTAGTACAATTCAAGTTTTAGGTATCGATTATTGACTTTTTACCCTTCTTTGGTACCACGGACATGAGCTAAGAACTTGAGATTTTGCATGAAAGGAGGACTAGCAGTCACGTTGCACGGGAGAATGTGAAAAGTGTTCATATGTAGTAAAAAGTTGAGAAATCCGTCCGTTTTCGTCATATGTTATCGAATCGACTTAAAGCCAGATCGTCACATTGGCCGTTCTTCTGTCTGAAACGGTTACATTTATCATCTCCAAAGCTATGTCGCGTGCTGCGGTATGCGGAGACTATAAAAGCACCATAGTAGAACACAGATGAAGCTTCTAAGTTGATGTAATAGCGAGTAATAAGTAGTACAATTCAAGTTTTAGGTATCGATTATTGACTTTTTACCCTTCATTGGTGCCTTGGACATGACCTACGAACATAAGATTTTGCATGGAAGGAGGACTAGCAGCCGCGTTGCATGGGAGAATGTGAAAAGTGTTCATATGTAGTAAAAACCTGAGAAATCCATCAGTTTTCGTCATTTGTTATCGAATCGACTTCAAGCCAGATCGTCACATTGGCCGCTATTCTGTCTGAAACGGTTACGTTTATTGTCTGCAAAGCTATGTCGCGTGCTGCGGTATGCGGAGACACTAAACGCACCATAGTAGAACACAGATGAAGCTTCTAAGTTGATGTAATAGCCAGTAGGAAATAGTAGAATTCAAGTTTTAGGTATCGATTATTGACTTTTTACCCTTCTTTGGTGCCTTGAACATGAGCTAAGAACTTAAGATTTTTCATGAAAGGAGGACTAGCAGTCGCGTTGCACGGGAGAATGTGAAAAGTTTTCATATGTAGTAAAAACCTGAGAAATCCGTCCCTGTTCGTCATTTCTTATCAAATCGACTTAAAGCCAGATCGCCACATTGGCCGCTCTTCTCTCTGAAACGGTTGTACTTATCGTCTGCAAAGCTATGTCGTGTGCGGCGGTATGCGCAGACACTAAATCACCATAGTAGAACACAGATGAAACTTCTAAGTTGATGTTATAGCCAGTAAGAAGTAGTACAACTTAGGTTTTAGGTATCGATTACTGACTTTTTTGCTGGCTTTGGTGCCTTGGACATGAGCTAGGACTTTAAGATTCTGCATGAAACGAAGACTAGAAGCCGAGTTGCACTGGAGAATGTGAAAAGTGTTCATATGTAGTAAAAACCTGAGAAATCCGTCCGTTATCGTCATTTGTTATCGAATCGAATTAAAGCCAGATCGTGACATTGGCCGCTCTTCTCTCTGAAGCGGTTGTACTTATCGTCTGCAAAGCTATGTCGTGTGCGGCGGTATGCAGAGACACTAAATCACCATAGTAGAACACAGATGAAGCTTCCAATTTGATGTAATAGCCAGTAAGAAGTTCTACAATTCAAGTTTTAGGTATCGATTATTGACTTTTTACCCTTCTTTGGTGCCTCGGACATGAGTTAGGGACTTATGATTTTGCATGAAATTAGGACTAGCAGCCGCGTTGCATGGGAGAATGTGAAAAGTGTTCATATGTAGTAAAAACCTGATAAATCCGTCCGTTTTCGTCATTTGTTATCGAATCGACTTAACGCCAGATCGTCACATTGGCCGCCCTCGTCTCTGAAACAGTTGTACTTATCGCCTGCAACGCAATGTCACGTGCTGCGGTATGCGGAGACAATAAAAGCACCATAGTTGAACGCAGATGAAGCTTCTAAGATGATGTATTAGCCAGTAAGAAGTAGTAGAATTCAAGTTTTATGTATCGATTGTTGACTTTTTACCCTTCTTTGGTGCCTTTGACTTGAGCTAGGAACTTAAGATTTTTCATGAAAGGAGGTCTAGCTGCCGCGTTGCATGGGAGAATGTGAAAGGTTTTCATATGTAGTAAAAACCTGAGAAACCCGTCCGTGTTCGTCATTTGTTATCGAATCGACTTAAAGCCAGATCGTCACATTGGCCGCTCTTCTCTCTGAAACGGTTGTACTTATCGTCTGCAAAGCTATTTCGCGTGCTGCGGTATGTGGAGACACTAAAAGCACCGTAGTAGAACACAGATGAAGCTTCTACGTTGATGTAATAGCCAATAAGAAGTAGTATAATTCAAGTTTTAGGTATCGATTATTGACATATTACCCTTCTTTGGTGCCATGGAAATGATCTAGGAAATTAAGATTTTGCATGGAAGGAGGACTAGCAGCCGCGTTGCATGTGAGAATGTGAAAAGTGTTCATATGTAGTAAAAACCTGAAAAATCCGTCCGTTTTCGTCATTTGTTATCGATTCGACTTTAAGCCAGATCGTCACATTGGCCGCCCCTCCATCTGAAACGGTTACGTTTATTGTCTGCAAACCTATGTCGCGTGCTGTGGTATACGGAGACACTAAAAGCACCATAGTAGAACACAGATGAAGCTTCTAAGTTGATGTAATAGCCAGTAAGATGTAGTACAACTCAGGTTTTAGGTATCGATTATTGACTTTTTTGCATGCTTTGGTGCCTTGGACATGAGTTAGTACCTTAAGATACTGCATGAAAGGAGGACTAGTAGCCGCGTTGCACGGGAGAATGTGAAAAGTGTTCATATGTAGTAAAAAGCTGATAAATCCGTCCGTTTTCGTCATTTGTTATCGAAACGACTTAATGCCAGATCGTCACATTGGCCGCCCTCCTCTCTGAAACAGTTGTACTTATCGTTTGGAAAGCTATGTCACGTGCTGCGGTATGCGGGGACAACAAAAGCACCATAGTAGAACACAGAAGAAGCTTCTAAGTTGATGTAATAGCCAGTAAGAAATAGTACAATTCAAGTTTTAGGTATCGATTATTGACTTTTTACCCTTCTTTGGTGCCTTGGACATGAGGTAATAACTTAAGATTTTTCATGAAAGTAGGACTAGCAGCCGCGTTGCACGGGAGAATGTGAAAAGTGTTCATATGTACTAAAAACCTGAGATATCCGTCCCTGTTCGTCATTTGTTATTGAATCGACTTAAAGCCACATCGTCACATTGGCCGCTCTTCTCTCTGAAACGTTTGTACTTATCGTCTGCAAAGCTATGTCGCGTGCAGCGGTATGCGGAGACACTAAAAGCACCATAATAAAACACAGATGAAACTTCTAAGTTGATGTAATAGCCAATAAGAAGTAGTACAATTCAACTTTTAGGTATCGATTATTGACATTTTACCCTTCTTTGGTGCCATGGAAATGAGCTAGGAACTTAAGATTTTGCATGGAGGGAGGACTAGCAGCCGCGTTGCACGGGAGAACGTGAAAAGTGTTCATATGTTGTAAAAACATGAGAAATCCGTCAGTTTTCTTCATTTGTTATCGAATCGACATGTAGCGAGATCGCCACATTAGCCGCCCTCCTCTCTGAAACAGTTGTACTTATCGTTTGCAAAGCTATGTCACGTGCTGCGGTATGCGGAGACAACAAAAGCACCATAGTAGAACACAGATGAAGCTTCTATGTTGATGTAATAGCCAGTAAGAAGTAGTACAACTCAGGTTTTAGGTATCGATTATTGACTTTTTTGCTTGCTTTGGTACCTTGGACATGGGCTTGGACCTTAAGATTCTGCATGAAAGGAGGACTAGCAGCCGCGTTGCACGGGAGAATGTGAAAAGTGTTCATATGTAGTAAAAATCTGAGTAATCCGTCCGTTTTCGACATTTGTTATCGAATCGACTTAAAGCCAGATCGTCAAATTAGCCGCTCTTCGCTCTGAAACGGTTGTACTTATCGTCTGCAAAGCTATGTCGCGTGCTGCGGTATGCGGAGACACTAAAAGCACCATAGTAGAACACTGATGAAGCTTCTAAGTTGATGTAATAGCCAGTAAGATGTAGTACAATTCAAGTTTTAGGTATCGATTATTGACTTTTTATCTGGCTTTGGTGCCTTGGACATGAGCTAGGACCTGAAGATTCTGCATGAAAGGAAGTCTAGCAGCCGAGGTGCATGGGAGAATGTGAAAAGTGTTCATATGTAGTAAAAACCTGAGAAATCCGTCCGTTTTCGTCATTTGTTATCGAATCGACTTAAAGCCAGATCGTCACATTGGCCGCTCTTCTGTCTTAAACGGATACATTTATCGTCTGCAAAGCTATGTCACGTGCTGCGGTATGCGGAGACACTAAAAGCACCATAGTAGAACACAGATGAAGCTTCTAAGTTGATGTAATAGCCAGTAAGAAGTAGTAGAATTCATGTTTTAGGTATCGATTACTGACTTTTCACCCTTCGTTGGTGCCTTGGACTTGAGCTTGGAACTTACGATATTCCATGAAATGAGGATTAGCAGCCGAATTGCACGGGAGAATGTGAAAAGTGTTCATATGTAGTAAAAACCTGAGAAATCCGTCCGTTTTCGTCATTTGTAATGGAATCGACTTAAAGCCAGATCGTCACATTGGCCGCTCTTCTGTCTGAAACGGATACGTTTATCGTCTGCAAAGCAATGTCGCGTGCTGCGGTATTCGGAGACACTAAAAGCACCATAGTAGAACACAGATGAAGATTCTAAGTTGATGTAATAGCCAGGAAGAAGTAGTACAACTCAGGTTTTAGGTATCGATTATTGACTTTTTTGCTTGCTTTGGTACCTTGGACATGGGCTTGGACCTTAAGATTTTGCATGAAAGGATGACTGGCAGCCGCGTTGCACGGGAGAATGTGAAAAGTGTTCATATGTAGTAAAGACCTGAAAAATCCGTCCGTTTCCGTCATTTGTTATCAAATCGACTTAAAGCCAGATCGTCATGAGGGCCACTCTTCTCTATTAAACGGTTACATTTGTCGTCTGCAAAGCTATGTCGCGTGCTACGGTATGCGGAGATACTAAAAGCACCATAGTAGAACACAGATGAACCTTCTAAGTTGATGTAATAGCCAGTAAGAAGTAGTACAACTCAGGTTTTAGGTATCGATTATTGACTTTTTTGCTTGCTTTGGTGCCTTGGTCATGAGCTAGGACCTTAAGATTCTGCATGAAAGGAGGACTAGCAGCCGCGTTGCACGGGAGAATGTGAAAAGTGTTCATATGCAGTAAAAATCTGAGAATTCCGTCCGTTTTTTTCATTTGCTATCGAATCGACTTAAAGCCAGATCGTCAAATTAGCCGCTCTTCGCTCTGAAACGGTTGTACTTATCGTCTGCAAAGCTATGTCGCGTGCTGCGGTATGCGGAGACACTAAAAGCACCATAGTAGAACACAGATGAAGCTTCTAAGTTGATGTAATAGCCAGTAAGTAGTAGTACAATTCAAGTTTTAGTTATCGGTTACTGACTTTTTACCCTTCTTTGGTGCCTTGGTCATGAGCTAGGACCTTACGAATTTGCATGAAAGAAGAACAAGCAGCCGCGTTGCATGGGAGAATGTGAAAAGTGTTCATATCTAGTAAAAACCTGAAAATTCCTTCCGTTTCCGTCATTTGTTGTCGAATCGACTTAAAGCCAGATCCTCACCTTTGCCGCATTGCTCTCTGAAACGCTTACATTTATCGTCTGCAAAGCTATGTCGCGTGCTGCGGTATGCGGAGACGCTAAATGCACCATAGTAGAACACCGGAGAAGCTTCTAAGTTGATGTAATAGGCAGTAAGATGCAGTACAATTCAAATTTATTTATCGTTTATTGACTTTTTACCCTTCTTTGGTGCCTTGGACATGAGCTAGGACCTTACGATTTTGAATGAAAGAAGAACTAGTAGCCGCGTTGCAAGGGAGAATTTGAAAAATGTTCACATGTAGTAAAAACCTGAGAAATCTCTACGTTTTCGTCAATTGTTATCGAATCGACTTAAAGCCAAATCGATACAGGGGCCGCTCTTCTCTCTTAAACGGTTACATTTATCGTCAGCAAAGCTATGTCGCGTGCTGCGGTATGTGGAGATACTAAAAGCGCCATAGTAGAACACAGAAGAAACTTCTAAGTTGATGTAATAGACAGTAAGAAGCAGTAAAATTCAAGTTTTAGATATCGATTATTGACTTTTTACTCTTCTTTGGTGCCTTGGAAATGAGCTAGGACCTTACGATTTTCCATGAAAGAAGAACTAGCAGCCGCGTTGCAAGGGAGAGTGTGAAAAGTGTTCACATGTAGTAAAAACCTGAGAAATCCGTCCGTTTTCGTCATTTATTATCAAATCGACTTAAAGCCATATCGTCACGGGGGCCGCTCTTCTCTCTTAAACGGTTACATTTATCGTCTGCAAAGCAATGTCGCGTGCTGCGGTATGCGATGACACAAAAAGCACCATAGTAGAACACAGATGAGGCTTCTAAGTTCATGTAATAGCCAGTAAGAAACAGTACAATTCAAGCTTTAGTTATCGAGTATAGACTTTTTACCCTTCTTTGGTGCCTTTGACATGAGGTAGGACCTCAGGATTTTGCATGAAAGGAGGACTAGCAGCCGCGTTGCATGGGAGAATGTGAAAAGTGTTCATATGTAGTAAAAACCTGAGAAATCAGAAAGTTTTCGTCATTTGTTATCGAATCGACTTAAAGCCAGATCGTCACTTAGGCCACTCTTCTCTCTGAAACGGTTACATTTATCGTCTGCAAAGCTATGTCGCATGCTGCAGTATGTGGAGATACTAAAAGTGGCATAGTAAAACACAGAAGAAGCTTCGAAGTTGATGTAATAGACAGTAAGAAGCAGTAAAATTCAAGTTTTAGTAATCGGTTATTGACTTTTTACCCTTCTTTGGTGCCTTGGACATGAGCTAGGACCTTACGGTTTTGCATGAAAGAAGAACTAGCAGCCTCGTAGCAAGGGAGTGTGTGAAAAGTGTTCACATGGAGTAAAAACCTGAGAAATCCGTCCGTTTTCGTCATTTATTTTCAAATCGACTTAAAGCCACATCGTCACGGAGGCCGCTCTTCTCTCTTAAACGGTTACATTTATCGTCTGCAAAGCTATGTCGCGTGCTGCGGTATACGGAGAGGCTAAATCCACCATAGTAGAACACCGAAGAAGCTTCTAAGTTGTTGCAATAGGCAGTAAGAAGCAGTACAATTCAAGTTTTAGTTATCGTTTATTGACTTTTTACCCTTCTTTGGTGCCTTGGACATGAGCTAGGACCTTTCGATTTTGCATGAAAGAAGAACTAGTAGCCGCGTTGCAAGGGAGAATGTGAAAAGAGTTCACACGAAGTAAAAACCTGAGAAATCTCTACGTTTTCGTCATTTGTTATCGAATCGACTTAAAGCCAGATCGACACAGATGCCGCTCTTCTCTCTTGAGCGGATACATTTATCGTCTGCAAAGCAATGTCGCGTGGTGCGGTATGCGGAGTTACTAAAAGCGCCTTAATAGAACACAGAAGAAGCTTCTAAGTTGAGGTAATAGGCAGTAAGAAGCAGTAAAATTCAAGTTTTAGTTATCGATTATTGACTTTTAACCCTTCTTTGGTGCCTTGACATGAGCTAGGACCTTACAAGTTTGCATGAAAAAAGGACTAGCAGCGGCATTGCAAGGGAGAATGTGAAAAGTGTTCACATGTAGTAAAAACCTGAATAATCCGTCCGTTTTCGTCATTTGTTATCAAATCGACTTAAAGCCAGATCGTCATCGGGGCCGCTCTTCTCTATTAAACGGTTTCATTTATCGTCAGCAATGCTATGTCGCGTGCTGCGGTATGCGGAGACACTAAAAGCACCATAGTAGAACACAGAAGAAGCTTCTAAGTTCATGTAATAGATAGTAAGAAACAGTACAATTCAAGTTTTAGTTATCGACTATAGACTTTTTACCCTTCTTTGGTGCCTTGGACATGACGTAGGACCTTAGGATTTTGCATTAAACTAGGACTAGCAGCCGCGTTGCATTGGAGAATGTGAAAAGTGTTCATATGTAGTAAAAACCTGAGAAATCCGTTCGTTTCCGTCATTTGTTATCAAATCGACTTAAAGCCAGATAGTCTCATAGGCCTCTCATGTTTCTGAAACGGTTACATTTATCGTCTGCAAAGCTATGTCGCCTGCTGCGGTATGTGGAGATACTAAAAGCGCCATAGTAGAACACAGAAGAAGCTTCTAAGTTGATGTAATAGACAGTAAGAAGCAGTAAAATTCAAGTGTTAGGTATCGATTATTGACTTATTACCGTTCTTAGGTGCCTTGGACATGAGCTATGACCTTACGATTTTGCATGAAAGAAGAACTAGCAGCAGCGTTGCAAGGGAGAGTGTAAAAGTGTTCACATGTAAAAAACCTGCGAAATCCGGCCGTTTTGGTCATTTATTATAAAATCGACTTAAAGCCATATCGTCACGGGGTCCGCTCTTCTCTCTTAAACCGTAACAATTATGGTCTGCTTAGCTATGTCGCGTGCTGCGGTATGTGGAGATACTAAAAGCACCATAGTAGAACACAGATGAAGCTTCAAAGTTAATCTAATAGCCAGTAAGAAGTAGTACAATTCAGGTTTTAGCTATCGATTATTGACTTTTACCCTTCTTGGCTGCCTTGGACATGAGCTAGGACCTTAAGATTTTGCATGAAATATGGTCTAGCAGCCGCGTTGCACGAGAGAGTGTGAAAAGTGTTCATAAGTAGTAAAAACCCGAGAAATCCGTCCGTTTTCGTCATTTGTTTTCGAATCGACTTAAAGTAAGATCGTCATATTGGCCTCTCTTCTTTCTGAAACAGTTACATTTATCGTCTACAAAGTTATGTCGCGTGAAGCGGTATTGCGGAGATACTAAAAGCACAATAGTAGTAAACAGACGAAGCTTCTAAGTTAATGTAATACCCAGTAAGTAGTAGTACAATTCAAGTTTTAGTTATCGATTATTGACTTTTTACCCTTCTGTGGTGCCTCGGTTATGGGCTAGGACCTTAAGATTTTGCATGAAGGGAGGTATAGCAGCCGCGTTGCACGGAAGAGTGTGAAAAGTGTTCATAAGTTGTAAAAACCTCAGAAAACCGTCCGTTTTCGTCATTTGTTATCGAATCGACTGAAAGTAAGATCGTCACATTGGCCGCTCTTCTCTCCAAAACGGTCACATTCATCGTCTGCAAAGCTATGTCGCGTGTTGTGGTATGCGGAGACACTAGAAGCACCATAGTAGAACACAGAAGAAGCTATTAAGTTGATGTAATAGGCAGGAAGAAGCAGTACTATTCAAGTTTTGGTTACCGATTATTGACTTTATACCCTTCTTTGGTGCCTTGGACATGACCTAGGACCTTACGATTTTGTATGATAGTAGAACTAGCAGCCGCGTAACAAGGGATAATGTGAGAAGTGTTCACATGTAGTAAAAACCTGAGAAATCCGTCCGTTTTCGTCATTTGTTATCGAATCGACTTAAAGTAAGATTGTCACATTGGACGCTCTTCTCTCTGGAACGGTTACATTTGTCGCCCCAAAGCCATGTCGTGTGCTGCGGTATGCGGTGACAATAAAAGCACCATAGTGGACCACAGATGAAGCTTCTAAGTTGATGTAATAGCCAGTAAGAAGTATTACAATACAAGTTCTAGATATCGATTATTGACTTTTTAGCCGGCTTTGGTGCCTTTGACATGACCTAGGACCTTAAGATTTTGCATGAAAGTAGGACTAGCAGCAGCATTGCACGGGAGAGTGTGAAAAGTGTTCATATGAAGTGAAAACCTGAAAAATCAATCCGTTTTCGTCATTTGTTATCGAATCGGCTTATAGCTAGATCGTCATATTGCCCGGTCTTCTCTCCTAAACGGTTACATTTATGGTTTGCAAAGCTATGTCGCGTTTTGCGGTATGCGGAGATACTAAAAACACCATAGTAGAACACAGATGAAGCTTCTAATTTAATGTAATAGCCAGTAAGAAGTAGTACAATTCAAGTTTTATTTATCGATTATTGATTTTTACCCTTTCTTTGGTGCCTTGGACATGAGCTAGGACCTTAAGATTTTGCATGTAATATGTTCTGGCAGCCGCGTTGCACGGGATAATGTGAAAAGTGTTCGTATGTAGTAAAAACATGAGAAATCAGTCCGTTTTCATCATTTGTTACCGAATCGGCTTAAAGCTAGATCGTCACATTGGCCAGTCTTCTCTCTGAAACGGTTACATTTATCGTCTGCAAACCTATGTCGCGTGCTGCGGTTTGCTGAGACACTAAATGCCCCATAGTAGAACACAGAAGAAGCTTCTAAGTTCATGTAATAGCCAGTACTAAACAGTACAATTCAAGTTTTAGTTATCGATTATAGACTTTTTAGCCGGCTTAAGTGCTTTGCACATGAGGTAGGATCTTAAGATTTTGCATGAAAGGAGGACTAGCAGCCGCGTTACAAGGGAGAATGTGAAAAGTGTCCATATGTAGTGAAACATGAGAAATCAGTCCGTTTTCGTCATTTGTTACCGAATGGGCTTAAAGCTAGATCGTCACATTGGCCGGTTTTCTCTGAAACGGGTACATGTATCGTCTGCAAAGATATGTCGCGTGCTGCGTTATGCGGAGACAATAAAAGCACCATAGTATACCACAGATGAAGCTTCTAAGTTGATGTAATAGCCAGTAAGAAGTATTACAATACAAGTTTTAGATATCGATTATTGACTTTTTACCCTTTCTTTGGAGCCTTGGACATGAGCTAGGACCTTAAGATTTTGCACGAAATAAGATCTAGCATCCACGTTGAATGGGAGAATATGAAAAGTGTTCATATGTAGTTAAAACCTGAGACATCCGTCCGTTTTCGTCATTTGTTATCGAATCGACTTAAAGCCAGATCGTCACATTGGCCGCTCTTCAGTCTGAAACGGTTACATTTATCGTCTGCAAAGCTATGTTGCGTGCTGCGGTATGCGGAGACACTAAAAGCACCACAGAAAAACACAGATGAAGCTTCTAAATTGATGTAATAGCCAAAACGATGAAGTACAACTCTAGTTTTAGTTATCGATTATTGACTTTTTACCCTTCTTTTGTGCCTTGGACATGAGCTAGGACCTTAAGATTCTGCATGAATGGAGGACTAGCAAACGAGTTGCATGGGAGAATGTGAAAAGTGTTCATATGTAGTAAAAACCTGAGAAATCCGTCCGTCTTCGTCATTTGTTATCGAATCGACTTAAAGCCAGATCGTCTCATTGGCCGCTCTTCTCTCTGAAACGGATACATTTATCGTCTGAAAAACTAAGTCGCGCGCTGCAGTATGCGGGGTCACTAAAAACACCATAGTAGAACACAGATGAAGCATCTAAGTTTTGTAATAGCTAATAAGATGTAGTACAAGTTAAGTTTTAGTTATCAATTTTTGACTTTTTAGGCGGCTTTGGTGCCTTAGACATGAACTAGGACCTTAAGACTTTACATGAAAGGAGGACTAGCTGCCGCGTTGTACGGGAGAATGAGACATGTATTCATATGTAGTAAAAATCTAAAAAATCCGTCCGTTTTCGTTATTTGTTATGAAATCGACTCAAAGCCATATCGTCACACAGGCCGCTTTTCTCTCTGATACGGTTACATTTATCGGTTGCAACGCTATGTCGCGTGCTGCGGTATGCGGAGACAATAAAAGCAGCATAGCAGAACACATAAGAGGCTTCTAAGTTGATGTAATAGCCAGTAAGAAGGAGTACAATTCAAGTTTTAGTTAGCGATTATTGACTTTTTACCCTTCTTTGGTGCCTTGGACATGAGGTACAACCTTAAGACTTTGCATGAAAAGAGGACTAGCTGCCGCGTTGCACGGTAGAATGTGAAAAATGTTCATATGTAGTAAAAACATGAGAAATCCGTGCGTTTCCGTCATTTGTTTTCGAATCGACTTAAAGCCAGATCGTCACATTGGCCGCTCTTCTCTCTGAAACGGTTATATTTGTCGTCTGCAAAGCTATGTCGCCTGCTGCGGTATGCGAGGTCACTAAAAACTTCTTAGTAGAACTCAGATGAAGCTTCTAAGTTGATGTAATGGCCAGTAAGAGGTATTACAATTCAAGTTTTAGTTATCGATTATTGACTTTTTAGCCGGCTTTGGTGCCTTCCACATGAGCTAGGACCTTAAGGTTTTGCATGAAAAGAGGTCTAGCAGCCGCGTTGCACGGGAAAATGTGAAAAGTGTTCATATGTAGTAAAAACCTGAGAAATCCGCCCGTTTTCGTCATTTGTTATCGAATCGACTTAAAGCCAGATCGTCACATTGGCCGCTCTTCTCTCTGAAACGGTTACATTTATCGTCTGCAAAGCTATCCCGCGTGCTCCGGTATGCGGAGACACTAAAAGCAGCATAGTGGAACACAGATGAAGTCTCTAAGTTGATGTAAGAGCTAATAAGAAGTAGTATAATTCAAGTTTTAGTTATCGATTATTGACTTTTTACCTTTCTTTGGCGCATTGGATGTGAGCTGGAACCTTAAGACTTTACATGAAAGGAGGAATAGCAGCCGCGTTGCATGGAGGATGTGAAAAGTGTTCATATGTAGTAAAAACCTGAGAAATCCGTCCGCATTCCTCATTTGTTATCGAATCGATCATCACATGTGCCGCTCTTCTCTCTGATACGGTTACATTTATTGTCTGCAAAGCTATGTCGCGTGCTGCGGTATGCTGAGATACTAAAGCACCTTAGAAGAACACAGATGATGCTTCTAAGTTGATGTAATAGCCAATAGTAAGTAGTACAATTCAAGTTTTAGTTATCGATTATTGACTTTTTACCCTTCTTTTGTGCCTTGGACATGAGCTAGGACCTTAAGAATTTGCATGAAAGGATGACTAGCAACCGCGTTGCATGGGAGAATGTGAAAAGTGTTAATATGTAGAAAAAACCTAAGAAATCCGTCCGGTTTCGTCATTTGTTATCGAATGGACTTAAAGATGGATCGTCAGATTTGCCGCATTTCTCTCTGAAATGGTTACATTAATCGTCTGCAAAACTATGTCGCGCGCTGCGATATGCGGGTCACAAAAAACACCATAGTAGAACACTGATGAAGCTTCTAAGTTAATGTAATAGCCAATAAGAAGTAGTACAATTCAAGTTTTAGTTATCGATTATTGACTTTTTACGCTTCTTTGGTGCCTTCGACATGAGCTACGACCTTAAGATTTTACATGAAAGGAGGACTAGCCCCCCCGTTGCACAAGAGAATGTGAAAAGTGCTCATATGTAGTAAAAACCTGAGAAATCCGCCCGTTTTCGTAATTTGTTATCGAATCGACTTAAAGCCAGATCGTCACATTGGCCGCTCTTCTCTCTGAAACGGTTATATTTGTCGTCTGCAAAGCTATGTCGCCTGCTGCGGTATGCGAGGTCACTAAAAACTTCTTAGTAGAACTCAGATGAAGCTTCTACGTTGATGTAATGGCCAGTAAGAAGTATTACAATTCAAGTTTTAGTTATCGATTATTGACTTTTTAGCCGGCTTTGGTGCCTTAAACATGAGCTAGGTCCTGTAGATTTTGCATGAAAGGAGGATTAGCAGCCGCGTTGCACGGGAGAATGTGAAAAGTGCTCATATGTAGTAAAAACCTGAGAAATCCGTCCGTTTTCGTCATTTGTTATCGAATTGACTTAAAGCCAGATCCTCACATTGGCCGCTCTTCTCTCTGAAATGGTTACATTTATCGTCTGCAAAGCTATGTCGTGTGCTGCAGTATGCGGAGACTTTAAAAGCACCATAGTAGAACACAGAAGAAGATTCTAAGTTGTTGTAATAGGCAGTAAGAAGCAGTACAATTCAAGTTTTAGTTATCGATTATTGACTTTTTATCCTTCTTTGGTGCCCTGGACATGAGCTTGGACCTTAAGAGAGAATGTAAAACGGGAGAATGTGAAAATTGTTCATATGTAGTAAAAACCTGAAAAAACTGTCCGTTTTCGTCATTTGTTGTCGAATCGACTTAAAGCCAGATTGTCACATTGGCCGCTCTTCTCTCTGAAACGGTTATATTTATCGTCTGCAAAGCTACACTCCTGGAATTTGAAATAAGAACACCGTGAATTCATTGTACCACAAAGGGGAAACTTTATTGACACATTCCTGGGGTCAGATACATCACATGATCACACTGACAGAACCACAGGCACATAGACACAGGCAACAGTGCATGCACAATGTCGGCACTAGTACAGTGTATATCCACCTTTCGCAGCAATGCAGGCTGCTATTCTCCCATGGAGACGATCGTAGAGATGCTGGATGTAGTCCTGTGGAACGGCTTGCCATGCCATTTCCACCTGGGGCTTCAGTTGGACCAGCGTTCGTGCTGGACGTGCAGACCGCGTGAGACAACACTTCATCCAGTGCCAAACATGCTCAATGGGGGACAGATCCGGAGATCTTGCTGGCCAGGGTAGTTGACTTACACCTTCTAGAGCACGTTGGGTGGCACGGGATACATGAAGACGTGCATTGTCCTGTTGGAACAGCAAGTCTCCTTGCCGGTCTAGGAATGGTAGAACGATGGGTTCGATGACGGTTTGGATGTACCATGCGCTATTCAGTGTCCCCTCGACGATCACCAGAGGTGTACGGCCAGTGTAGGGGATCGCTCCCACACCATGATGCCGGGTGTTGGCCCTGTGTGCCTCGGTCGTATGCAGTCCTGATTGTCGCGCTCACCTGCACGGCGCCAAACACGCATACGACCATCATTGGCACCAAGGCAGAAGCGACTCTCATCGCTGAAGCCGACACGTCTCCATTCGTCCCTCCATTCACGCCTGTCGCGACACCACTGGAGGAGGGCTGCACAATGTTGGGGCGTGAGCGGAAGACGGCCTTACGGTGTGCGGGACCGTAGCCCAGCTTCATGGAGACGGTTGCGAAAGGTCCTCGCCGATACTATAGGAGCAACAGTGTCCCTAATTTGCTGGAAAGTGGCGGTGCGGTACCCTACGGCACTGCGTAGGATCCTACGGTCTTGGCGTGCATCCGTGCGTCGCTGCGGTCCGGTCCCAGGTCGACGGGCACGTGCACCTTCCGCCGACCACTGGCGACAACATCGATGTACTGTGATGACCTCACGCCCCACGTGTTGAGCAATACGGCGGTACGTCCACCCGGCCTCCCAAATACCCACTATACGCCCTCGCTCAAAGTCCGTCAACTGCACATACGGTTCACGTCTACGCTGTCGCGGCATGCTACCAGTGTTAAAGACTGCGATGGAGCTGCGTATGCAACGGCAAACTGGCTGACACTGACGGCGGCGGTACACAAATGCTGCGCAACTAGCGCCATTCGACGGCCAACACCGCGGTTCCTGGTGTGTCCGCTGTGCCGTGAGGGTGATCATTGCTTGTACAGACCTCTCGCAGTGTCCGGAGCAAGTATGGTGGGTCTGACACACCGGTGTCAATGTGTTCTTTTTTCCATTTCCAGGAGTGTATGTCGCGAGCTATGGTATGTGGAGACACTAAAAGCTCCACAGTAGAACCCAGAAGAAGCTTCTATGTGTTTGTAATAGCCAGTAAGAAGCAGTACAATTCAAGTTCTAGTTATCGATTATTGACTTATTACCATTCTTGGGTGCCTTGGACATGAGCTAGAACCTTAAGATTTTGCATGAAAGGAGGACTAACACCCGCTTTGCAGGGGAGAATGTGAAAAGTGTTCATATGTAGTAAAAACCTGAGAAATCCGTCCGTTTTCGTCATTTGTGATCCAATCGACTTAAACCAGAACGTAACATTGGCCGCTATTCTCTCTGAAACGGTTACATTTATCGTCTGCAAAGCTGTGTCGCGTGCTGCGGTATGCGGAGACACAAGAAGGACCATAGTACAACAAAGATGAAGATTTTAGGATGATGTAACAGCCAATAAGAAGTAGTACAATTCAAGTTTTAATTATCGATTACTGACTTTTTACTATCCTTTGGTGCCTTGGACATGAGCTAGGACCTTAAAATTTTGCATGAAAGAAGAACTAGCATCCGCGTTGCACGGGAGAATGTGAAACGTGTTAGTATGTAGTAAAAACCTGAGAAATTTGTACGTTTCCGTCATTTCTTATAAAATCGAATTCAAGGTTTAGTTATCGATTATTGACTTTTTACCCTTCTTTGGTGCCTTTGACATGAGGTAGGACCTCACGATTTTGCATGAAAGGAGGACTAGCAACCGCGTAGCACAGGAGAATGTGAAAAGTGTTCATATGTAGTAAACATCTGAGAAATCCGTCCGTTTTCGTCATTTGCTATCGAATCGAATTAAAGCCAGATCGTCACATTGGCCGCTCTTCTCTCTGAAACGGTTACATTTATCGTTTGCAAAGCTGTGTCGCGTGCTGCGGTATGCGGAGAAACTAAAAGCACCATAGTAGAACACAGATGAAGCTTCTAAGTTGATGAAACAGCCATTACGAAATAGTACAATTTAAGTTTTAGTTATCGATTATTGAATTTTTACTCTTCTTTGGTGCCTTTGACATGAGATAGGACCTGGACTAGGAGGACGAACAGCCGCGTTGCACGGGAGAATGTGAAAAGTGTTCATATGTAGTAAATACCTGAGAAATCAGTCCGTTTTCGTCATTTGTTATCGAATCGACTTAAAGCCAGATCGTCACATTAGCCACTCTTCTCTCTGAAACGGTTGTACTTATCGTCTGCAAAGCTATGTCGCGTGCTGCGGTATGCGGAGACACTAAAAGCACCATAGTAGAACACTGATGAAGCTTCTAAATTGATGTAATAGCCAGTAATAAGTAGTTCAATTCAATATTTAGTTATCGATTATTGACTTTTTATACTTCTTTCGTGCCTTGGACATGAGCTAGGACCTTAAGATTTTGAATGAAAGGAGAACTAGCAGTCGCGTTGCATGGTAGAATGTGAAAAATGTTCATATGTAATAAATACCTGAGAAATCCGTCCGTTTTCTTCATTTGTTATCGAATAGACTTAAAGCCAGATCGTCACATTATACGCTCTTCTCTCTGAAACGGTTACATTTGTCGTAAGCAAGACTATGTCGCGTGCTGCGGTATGCGGAGATACTAAAAGAACCATAGTAGAACACAGATGAAGCTTCTAAATTGCTGTAATAGCCAATAAGAAGTAGTACAATTCAAGTTTTAGTTACCGATTATTGAATTTTTAACCTTCTTTGGTCCTTTGACATGGGCTTGGACCTTGGCGTGAAATGAGGTGAAGCAGTAGCGTTGCACGGGATAATGTGAAAACTGTTCATATGTAGTAAAAACCTGAGAAATCAGTCCGTTTTCGACATTTGTTATCAAATCGACATAAAGCCAGATCGTCACATTAGCCGCTCTTCTCTCTGAAACGGTTACATTTATCGTCTGCAATCCCATGTCACATGCTGCGGTATGCAGAGACACTAAAAGCACCGTAGTAGACAGAGATGAAGCTTCTAAGTTGATGTAATAGCAAGGAAGAAATAGTACAATTCAAGTTTTAGTTTATGATTATTGACTTTTTAGCCGGCTTTGGTTTCTTGTACATGAGATAGGACCTTAAGATTTTGCATGACGGAATATCTAGCAGCCGAGTTGCACGGGAGAGTGTGAAAAGTGTTCATAAGTACTAAAAACCTGAGACATCCTATCCTTTTCGTCATTTGTTATCGTATCGACTTAAAGCCAGATCGTCACATTGGCCTCTCTTCTCTCTGAAACGCTTACATTTATCGTCTGCAAATCTATGTCGCGTGCTGCGGTATGCGGAGACAGTAAAAGCACCATAGTAGAACACAGATGAAACTTCTAGGTTGATGTAATAGCCAGTAATAAGTAGTTCAATTCAATGATTAGTTATCGATTATTGACTTTTTATATTTCTTTCTTGCCTTGGACATGAGCTAGGACCTTAAGATTTTGCATGAAAGAAGAACTAGCAGGCGCGTTATGTGGGAGAATGTGAAACGTGTTCATATGTACAAAAAACCTGAGAAATCCGTCCGTTTTCGTCATTTGTTATCAAATCGACTTAAAGCAAGATCGTCACATTTGCCGCTCTTCTCTCTGAAACGGTTACATTTATCGTTGTCAAAGCTATGTCGTGTGCTGCGGTATGCGGCGACACTAAAAGCACCATAATAGAACACAGATGAAACTTCTAAATTGATGTAATAGCCAGTAATAAGTAGTTCAATTCAATGATTAGTTATCGATTATTGACTTTTTATACTTCTTTCGTGCCTTGGACATGAGCTAGGACCTTAAGATTTTCCATGAAAGACGAACTAGCATCCGCGTTGCACGGGAGCATATGAAACGTGTTCGTATGTAGTAAAAACATGAGAAATCCTTCCGTTTTCGTCATTTGGTATCAAATCGACTGATAGCCAGATCGTCACATTGGCCGCTCATCTGTCTGAAACGGTTGCATTTATCGCCTGCAAAGCTATGTCGCTTGCTGCGGTACGCGGAGACACTAAAGGCACCATAGTAGAACACAGGTAAAACTTCCACGATGATGTAATAGCCAGTAAGAAGTGGTACAATTCAAGTTTTAGTTATGGATTATTGGCTTTTTACCCTTCTTTTGTGCCTTGGACATGGGCTAGGACCTTAAGATTTTGCATGAAACGAGGACTACCAGCCGCGTTGCACGGGAGAATTTGAAAAGTGTTCCTATGTAGTAAAAACCTGAGAAATCCGTCCGTTTTCGTCATTTGTTATCGAATCGACTTAAAGCCAGGTCCTCACTTTAGCCGTGATCTCTCTGAATTAGTTACATTTATCGTCTGCAAAGTTATGTCGCGCGCTGCGGTATGCGGCGACACTAAAAGCACCATAGTAGAACACAGATGAAGCTTCTAAGTTGATGTAATAGCCAGTAAGAAGTAGTACAATTCAAGTTTTAGTCATCGATTATTGAATTTTTAGCCTTCATTGATGACTTGGACATGGGCTAGGACGTTACGATTTTGCATGAAATGCGGACTAGCAGCCGCGTTGCATGGCAGAATGTGAAAAGTGTTCACAAGTAGTAAAAACCTGAGAAATCCGTCCGTTTTCGTCACTTGTTATCAAATCGACATAAAGCCAGATCGTCACAGTGGCCGCACTTCTCTCTGAACCGTTTACATTTATCGTCTGCTAACCTATGTCTCATGCTGCGGTATGCAGAGACACTAAAAGCACCATAGTAGAACACAGAGACAGGTTCTAAGTTGATGTAATAGCAAGTAAGAAGTAGTAAAATTCAAGTTTTAGTTTTCGACTATTGACTTTTTATCCTTCTTTCGTGCCTTGGAAATGAGCTAGGACCTTAAGATTTTGCATGAAAGAAGAACTAGCAGCCGAGTTGCACGGGAGAATGTAAATCGTGTTCATATGTAGTAAAAACCTGAGAAATACGTCCGTTTTCGTCATTTGTTATCAAATCGACTTAAAGCCAGATCGTTACATAGGCCGCTCTTCTGTCTGAAACGGCTACATTTATCGTCTGCAAGACTATGTCGCGTGCTGCGGTATGCGGAGACACTAAAAGCACCATAGTAGAAGACAGGTGAAACTTCCAAGTTGATGTAATAGCCAGTAATAAGTAGTTCAATTCAAGTTTTAGTTATGGGTTACTGACTTTTTATCCTTCTTTCGTGCCTTGGAAATGAGCTAGGACCTTAAGATTTTGCATGAAAGAAGAACTAGCAGCCGAGTTGCACGGGAGAATGTGAATCGTGTTCATATGTAGTAAAAACCTGAGAAATCCGTCCGTTTTCGTCATTTGTTATCAAATCGACTTAAAGCCAGATCGTTACATAGGCCGCTCTTCTCTCTGAAACGGCTACATTTATCGTCTGCAATCCTATGTCACATGCTGCGGTATGCAGAGACACTAAAAGCACCATAGTAGAACACAGATGAAGCTTCTAAGTTGATGTAATAGCAAGTAAGAAATAGTACAATTCAAGTTTTAGTTTACGATTATTGACTTTTTAGCAGGCTTTGGTTTCTTGTACATGAGATAGGACCTTAAGATTTTGCATGAAGGGATATCTCGTAGCCGCGTTGCACGGGAGAGTGTGAAAAGTGTTCATAAGTAGTAAAAACCTGAGAAATCCGTTCGTTTTCGTCATTTGTTATTGAATCAACTTAAAGCCGGATCGTCACATTGGCCACTGTTCTCTCTGAAACAGTTACATTTATCGTCTGCAAACCTATGTCGCGTGCTGAGGTATGCGGAGACACTAAAAGCACCATAGTAGAAGACAGGTGAATCTTCCAAGTTGATGTAATAGCCAGTAATAAGTAGTTCAATTCAAGTTTTAGTTATGGGTTACTGACTTTTTATCCTTCTTTCGTGCCTTGGAAATGAGCTAGGACCTTAAGATTTTGCATGAAAGTAGAACTAGCAGCCGAGTTGCACGGGAGAATGTGAATCGTGTTCATATGTAGTAAAAACCTGAGAAATCCGTCCGTTTTCGTCATTTGTGATCAAATCGACTTAAAGCCAGATCGTCACATAGGCCACTCTTCTGTCTGAAACGGCTACATTTATCGTCTGCAATCCTACGTCACATGTTGTGGTATGCAGAGACACTAAAAGCACCATAGTAGAACACAGATGAAGCTTCTAAGTTGATGTAATAGCAAGTAAGAAATAGTACAATTCAAGTTTTAGTTTACGATTATTGACTTTTTAGCCGGCTTTGGTTTCTTGTACATGAGATAGGACCTTAAGATTTTGCATGAAGGGATATCTAGTAGCCGCGTTGCACGGGAGAGTGTGAAAAGTGTTCATAAGTAGTAAAAACCTGAGAAATCCGTTCGTTTTCGTTATTTGTTATTGAATCATCTTAAAGCCGGATCGTCACATTGGCCACTCTTCTCTCTGAAACAGTTACATTTATCGTCTCCAAAGCTATGTCGCGTGCTGCGGTATGCGGAGACACTAAAAGCACCATAGTAGAAGACAGGTGAAACTTCCAAGTTGATGTAATAGCCAGTAATAAGTAGTTCAATTCAAGTTTTAGTTATGGGTTACTGACTTTTTATCCTTCTTTCGTGCCTTGGAAATGAGCTAGGACCTTAAGATTTTGCATGAAAGAAGAACTAGCAGCCGAGTTGCACGGGAGAATGTGAATCGTGTTCATATGTAGTAAAAACCTGAGAAATCCGTCCGTTTTCGTCATTTGTTATCAAATCGACTTAAAGCCAGATCGTCACATTAGCCGCTCTTCTCTCTGAAACGGTTACATTTATCGTCTGCAATCCTATGTCACATGCTGCGGTATGCAGAGACACTAAAAGCACCATAGTAGAACACAGATGAAGCTTCTAAGTTGATGTAATAGCAAGTAAGAAATAGTACAATTCAAGTTTTAGTTTACGATTATTAACTTTTTAGCCGGCTTTGGTTTCTTGTACATGAGATAGGACCTTAAGATTTTCCATGAAGGGATATCTAGTTCCCGCGTTGCACGGGAGAGTGTGAAAAGTGTTCATAAGTAGTAAAAACCTGAGAAATCCGTTCGTTTTCGTCATTTGTTATTGAATCAACGTAAAGCCGGATCGTCACATTGGCCACTCTTCTCTCTGAAACAGTTACATTTATCGTCTGCAAAGCTATGTCGCGTGCTGCGGTATGCGGAGACACTAAAAGCACCATAGTAGAAGACAGGTGAAACTTCCAAGTTGATGTAATAGCCAGTAATAAGTAGTTCAATTCAAGTTTAAGCTATGGGTTTCTGACTTTTTATCCTTCTTTCGTGCCTTGGAAATGAGCTAGGACCTTAAGATTTTGCATGAAAGTAGAACTAGCAGCCGAGTTGCACGGGAGAATGTGAATCGTGTTCATATGTAGTATAAACCTGAGAAATCCGTCCGTTTACGTCATTTGTTATCAAATCGACTTAAAGCCAGATCGTCACATAGGCCACTCTTATGTCTGAAACGGCTACATTTATCGTCTGCAATCCTATGTCACATGCTGCGGTATGCAGAGACACTAAAAGCACCATAGTAGAACACAGATGAAGCTTCTAAGTTGATGTAATAGCAAGTAAAAAATAGTACAATTCAAGTTTTAGTTTACGATTATTGACTTTTTAGCCGGCTTTGGTTTCTTGTACATGAGATAGGACCTTAAGATTTTGCATGAAGGGATATCTAGTAGCCGCGTTGCACGGGAGAGTGTGAAAAGTGTTCATAAGTAGTAAAAACCTGAGAAATCCCTTCGTTTTCGTCATTTGTTATTGAATCAACTTAAAGCCGGATCGTCACATTGGCCACTGTTCTCTCTGAAACAGTTACATTTATCGTCTGAAAAGCTATGTCGCGTGCTGCGGTATGCGGAGACACTAAAAGCACCATAGTAGAAGACAGGTGAAACTTCCAAGTTGATGTAATAGCCAGTAATAAGTAGTTCAATTCAAGTTTTAGTTATGGGTTACTGACTTTTTATCCTTCTTTCGTGCCTTGGAAATGAGCTAGGACCTTAAGATTTTGCATGAAAGTAGAACTAGCAGCCGAGTTGCACGGGAGAATGTGAATCGTGTTCATATGTAGTAAAAACCTGAGAAATCCGTCCGTTTTCGTCATTTGTTATCAAATCGACTTAAAGCCAGATCGTCACATAGGCCACTCTTCTGTCTGAAACGGCTACATTTATCGTCTGCAATCCTATGTCACATGCTGCGGTATGCAGAGACACTAAAAGCACCATAGTAGAACACAGATGAAGATTCTAAGTTGATGTAATAGCAAGTAAGAAATAGTACAATTCAAGTTTTAGTTTACGATTATTGACTTTTTAGCCGGCTTTGGTTTCTTGTACATGAGATAGGACCTTAAGATTTTGCATGAAGGGATATCTCGTAGCCGCGTTGCACGGGAGAGTGTGAAAAGTGTTCATAAGTAGTAAAAACCTGAGAAATCCGTTCGTTTTCGTCATTTGTTATTGAATCAACTTAAAGCCGGATCGTCACATTGGCCACTCTTCTCTCTGAAACAGTTACAATTATCGTCTGCAAAGCTATGTCGCGTGCTGCGGTATGCGGAGACACTAAAAGCACCATAGTAGAAGACAGGTGAAACTTCCAAGTTGATGTAATAGCCAGTAATAAGTAGTTCAATTCAAGTTTTAGTTATGGGTTACTGACTTTTTATCCTTCTTTCGTGCCTTGGAAATGAGCTAGGACCTTAAGATTTTGCATGAAAGTAGAACTAGCAGCCGAGTTGCACGGGAGAATGTGAATCGTGTTCATATGTAGTAAAAACCTGAGAAATCCGTCCGTTTTCGTCATTTGTTATCAAATCAACTTAAAGCCGGATCGTCACATTGGCCACTCTTCTCTCTGAAACAGTTACGATTATCGTCTGCAAAGCTATGTCGCGTGATGCGGTATGCGGAGATACTAAAAGAACCATAGTAGAACACAGATGAAGCTTCTAAGTTGCTGTAATAGCCAATAAGAAGCAGTACAATTCAAGTTTTAGTTATCGATTATTGACTTTTTACCCTTCTTTGGTCCTTTGACATGAGCAAGGACTTTAAGATTTTGCATGAAATAAGAACTAGCAGCCGCGTTGCACGGGAGAATGTGTAACGTGTTCATATGTAGTAAAGACCTGAGAAATCCGTCCGTTTTCGTCATTTGTTATCGAATCGACTAAAGCCAGATCGTCACATTGGCCGCTTTCCTCTCTGAAACGGTTGTACTTATCGTCTGCAAAGCTATGTCGCGTGTTGCGGTATGCGGAGAGACAACAAGCACCATAGTAGAACACAGATGAAACTTCTAAGTTATTGTAATAGCCAGTAAGAAGTAGTAAAATTCAAGTTTAAGGTATAGATTATTGACTTTTTAGCTGGCTTTGGTGCCTTGGACATGAGCTAGGACCTTAAGATTCTGCACGAAAGGAGGACTAGCAACCGTGTTGCAACGGAGAATGTGAAAAGTGTTCATAGGTAGTAAAAACCTGAGAAATCCGTCCGTTTTCGTCTTTTGTTATCGAATCGACTTAAAGCCAGATCGTCACATTGGCCGGTCTTCTCTCTGAAACGGTATACTTATCGTCTGCAAACCTATGTCGCTTGCTCCGGTATGCGGAAACACTAAAACCACCATAGTAGAACACAGATGAAGCTTTTAAGTTGATGTAATAGCCAGTAAGAAGTAGTACAATTCAAGATTTAGGTATCGATTATTGACTTTTTAGCTGGCTTTGGTGCCATGGACATGAGCTAGGACCTTAAGATTCTGCACGAAAGGAGGACTAGCAACCGAGTTGCAAGGGAGAATGTGAAAAGTGTTCATATGTAGTAAAAACCAGAGAAATCCTTCCGTTTTCGTCATTTGCTATAGAATCGATTTAAAGCCAGATCGCCACATTGGCGGCTCTTCTCTGTCAAACGGTTGTACTTATCGTCTGCAAAGCTATGTCGCGTGCTGCGGTATGCGGAGACACTAAAAGCACCATAGTAGAACACAGGTGAAGTTTCTAAGTTGATGTAATAGCCAGTAAGAAGTAGTAAAATTCAAGTTTTAGGTATCGATTATTGACTTTTTACCCTTCTTTGGTGCCTTGGACATGAGCTAGAAAGTAAAGATTTTGCATGAAAGGAGGACTAGCAGCCGCGCTGCACGGGAGAATGTGAAAAAGTGTTCATATGTAGTAAAAACCTGAGAAATCTGTCCATTTTCGTCATTTGTTATCGAATCGACTTAAAGCCAGAACGTCACATTGGCCGCACTTCTGTCTGATACGGTTACATTTACCGCCTGCAATGCTATGTCGCGTGTTGCGGTATGCGGAGACACTAAAAGCACCATAGTAGAACACAGATGAAGCTTCGAAGTTGATGTAATAGCCACTAATAAGTAGTTCAGTTCAAGTTATAGTTATCGATTATTGACGTTTTACCCTTCTTTGGTGCCTTGGACGTGAGCTAGGACCTTACGATTTTGCATGAAAGGAGGACTAGCAGCCGCGTTGCACGGGAGAATGTAAAAGTGCACATATGTAGTAAGAACCTGAGAAATCTGTCCGTTTTCCTCATTTGTTATCGAATCGACTTAAAGCCAGATCGGCACATTGGCCGCTCTTCTCACTGAAACGAATACATTTATCGTCTGTAAAGCAGTGTCGCATGCTGCGGTATGCGGAGACAATAAAAGCACCATTGTAGGACACAGATGAAGCTTCTAAGTTGATGTAATAGCTAGTAAGAATCAGTACAATTCAAGAATTTGTTATCGATTATTGACTTTTTACCCTTCTTTGGTGCCTTGGACATGAGCTAGGACCTTAAGATTTTGCATGAAAGGAGGACTAGCAGCCGCGTTGGACGGGAGGGTTTGAAAAGTGTTCATATGTAGTAAAAACCTGAGAAATCCGTCCCTTATCGTCATTTGTTATTGAATCGCCATAAAGCAAGATCGTCACATTGGCCGCTCTTCTCTCTGAAACAGTTACATTTATCGTTTGCAAAGCTATGTCGATTGCTGCGGTATGCGGAAACACTAAAAGCACCATAGTAGAACACAGATGATGCTTCTAAGATGATGTAATAGCCAGTAAGATGTAATACAATTCAAGTTTTAGTAATCGATTATTGACTTTGTAGCCGGCTTTGGTGGCTTGGATACGAGCTGGGGTCTTAAGATTTTGTATGAAAGGAGGACTAGCATCCGCGTTGCACGGGAGAATGTGAAGAGTGTTCATATGTAGTAACAACCTGAGAAATCAGTCCGTATTCGTCATTTGTTATCGAATCGACTTAAAGCTAGATCGTCACATTGGCCGCTCTTCTCTATGAAACGGTTACATTTAAAGTCTGCAAAGCTATGTCGCGTGCTGCGGTATGCGGAGTCACTAAAAGCACCATAGTAGAAAACAGATGAAACTTCTAAGTTGATGTAATAGCCAGTAATAAGAAGTTCAATTCAAGTTTTAGCTATCGGTTATTGACTTTATATCCTTCTTTCGTGCTTTGGACATGAGATAGGACCTTAAGATTTTGCATGTAAGAAGAACTAGCAGCCGCGTTGCACGGGGGAATGTGAAATGTGTTCATATGTAGTAAAAACCTGAGAAATCTGTCCGTTTTAGTCATTTGTTATCAAATAGACTTACAGCCATATCGTCACATTGGCCGCTCTTCTGTCTAAAACAGTTACATTTATCGTCTGAAAAGCTATGTCGCGTGCTGCGGTATGAGGAGACACTAAAAGCACCATAGTAGAACACAGGTGAAACTTCCAAGTAGATGTAATAGCCAGTAAGAAGTAGTACAATTCAAGTTTTAGTTAACGATTATTGACTTTTTACCCTTCTTTGGTCCTTTGACATGAGCTAGGACCTTAAGATTTTGCATGAAAGAGGACTAGCAGTCGCGTTGCACGGGAGAGTGTGAAAAGTGTTCATAAGTAGTAAAAACCTGAGAAATCCGTCCCTTTTCGTCATTTGTTATTGAATCGCCTTAAAGCCAGATCGTCACATTGGCCGCTCTTATCTCTGAAACGGTTACATTTATCGTCTGCAAAGCTACGGCGGGTGCTGTGGTGTGCGGAGACACTAAAAGCACCATAGTAGAACACAGATGAAGCTTCTAAGTTGATGTAATGGCCAGTATGAAGTAGTACAATTCAAGTTTTGTTATCGACTATTGACTTTTTACCGTTCTTTGGTGCCTTGGACATGATCTAGGACCTTAAGATTTTGACGAATGGAGGACTAGCAGCCACGTTGCACGGGAGAATTTGGAAAGTGTTCATATGTAGTAAATACCTGAGAAATCCGTCGGTTTTCGTCATTTGTTATCGAATCGACTTAAAGTCAGATCGTCACATTGGCCGCACTTCTGTGTGAAACGGTTACATTTATCGTCTGCAAAGCTATGTCGCGTGCTTCGGTATGCGGAGACACTAAAAGCACCATAGTAGAACACAGATGAAGCTTCTAAGTTGATGTAATAGCCAGTAAGAAGTAGTACAATTCAAGATTTAGGTATCGATTATTGACTTTTTAGCTATCTTTGGTGGCTTGGACATGAGCTAGGACCTTAAGATTCTGCACGAAAGGAGGACTAGCAACCGTGTTGCAACGGAGAATGTGAAAAGTGTTCATAGGTAGTAAAAACCTGAGAAATCCGTCCGTTTTCGTCTTTTGTTATCGAATCGACTTAAAGCCAGATCGTCACATTGGCCGGTCTTCTCTCTGAAACGGTATACTTATCGTCTGCAAACCTATGTCGCTTGCTCCGGTATGCGGAAACACTAAAACCACCATAGTAGAACACAGATGAAGCTTTTAAGTTGATGTAATAGCCAGTAAGAAGTAGTACAATTCAAGATTTAGGTATCGATTATTGACTTTTTAGCTGGCTTTGGTGCCATGGACATGAGCTAGGACCTTAAGATTCTGCACGAAAGGAGGACTAGCAACCGAGTTGCAAGGGAGAATGTGAAAAGTGTTCATATGTAGTAAAAACCAGAGAAATCCTTCCGTTTTCGTCATTTGCTATAGAATCGATTTAAAGCCAGATCGCCACATTGGCGGCTCTTCTCTGTCAAACGGTTGTACTTATCGTCTGCAAAGCTATGTCGCGTGCTGCGGTATGCGGAGACACTAAAAGCACCATAGTAGAACACAGGTGAAGTTTCTAAGTTGATGTAATAGCCAGTAAGAAGTAGTAAAATTCAAGTTTTAGGTATCGATTATTGACTTTTTACCCTTCTTTGGTGCCTTGGACATGAGCTAGAAAGTAAAGATTTTGCATGAAAGGAGGACTAGCAGCCGCGCTGCACGGGAGAATGTGAAAAAGTGTTCATATGTAGTAAAAACCTGAGAAATCTGTCCATTTTCGTCATTTGTTATCGAATCGACTTAAAGCCAGAACGTCACATTGGCCGCACTTCTGTCTGATACGGTTACATTTACCGCCTGCAATGCTATGTCGCGTGTTGCGGTATGCGGAGACACTAAAAGCACCATAGTAGAACACAGATGAAGCTTCGAAGTTGATGTAATAGCCACTAATAAGTAGTTCAGTTCAAGTTATAGTTATCGATTATTGACGTTTTACCCTTCTTTGGTGCCTTGGACGTGAGCTAGGACCTTACGATTTTGCATGAAAGGAGGACTAGCAGCCGCGTTGCACGGGAGAATGTAAAAGTGCACATATGTAGTAAGAACCTGAGAAATCTGTCCGTTTTCCTCATTTGTTATCGAATCGACTTAAAGCCAGATCGGCACATTGGCCGCTCTTCTCACTGAAACGAATACATTTATCGTCTGTAAAGCAGTGTCGCATGCTGCGGTATGCGGAGACAATAAAAGCACCATTGTAGGACACAGATGAAGCTTCTAAGTTGATGTAATAGCTAGTAAGAATCAGTACAATTCAAGAATTTGTTATCGATTATTGACTTTTTACCCTTCTTTGGTGCCTTGGACATGAGCTAGGACCTTAAGATTTTGCATGAAAGGAGGACTAGCAGCCGCGTTGGACGGGAGGGTTTGAAAAGTGTTCATATGTAGTAAAAACCTGAGAAATCCGTCCCTTATCGTCATTTGTTATTGAATCGCCATAAAGCAAGATCGTCACATTGGCCGCTCTTCTCTCTGAAACAGTTACATTTATCGTTTGCAAAGCTATGTCGATTGCTGCGGTATGCGGAAACACTAAAAGCACCATAGTAGAACACAGATGATGCTTCTAAGATGATGTAATAGCCAGTAAGATGTAATACAATTCAAGTTTTAGTAATCGATTATTGACTTTGTAGCCGGCTTTGGTGGCTTGGATACGAGCTGGGGTCTTAAGATTTTGTATGAAAGGAGGACTAGCATCCGCGTTGCACGGGAGAATGTGAAGAGTGTTCATATGTAGTAACAACCTGAGAAATCAGTCCGTATTCGTCATTTGTTATCGAATCGACTTAAAGCTAGATCGTCACATTGGCCGCTCTTCTCTATGAAACGGTTACATTTAAAGTCTGCAAAGCTATGTCGCGTGCTGCGGTATGCGGAGTCACTAAAAGCACCATAGTAGAAAACAGATGAAACTTCTAAGTTGATGTAATAGCCAGTAATAAGAAGTTCAATTCAAGTTTTAGCTATCGGTTATTGACTTTATATCCTTCTTTCGTGCTTTGGACATGAGATAGGACCTTAAGATTTTGCATGTAAGAAGAACTAGCAGCCGCGTTGCACGGGGGAATGTGAAATGTGTTCATATGTAGTAAAAACCTGAGAAATCTGTCCGTTTTAGTCATTTGTTATCAAATAGACTTACAGCCATATCGTCACATTGGCCGCTCTTCTGTCTAAAACAGTTACATTTATCGTCTGAAAAGCTATGTCGCGTGCTGCGGTATGAGGAGACACTAAAAGCACCATAGTAGAACACAGGTGAAACTTCCAAGTAGATGTAATAGCCAGTAAGAAGTAGTACAATTCAAGTTTTAGTTAACGATTATTGACTTTTTACCCTTCTTTGGTCCTTTGACATGAGCTAGGACCTTAAGATTTTGCATGAAAGAGGACTAGCAGTCGCGTTGCACGGGAGAGTGTGAAAAGTGTTCATAAGTAGTAAAAACCTGAGAAATCCGTCCCTTTTCGTCATTTGTTATTGAATCGCCTTAAAGCCAGATCGTCACATTGGCCGCTCTTATCTCTGAAACGGTTACATTTATCGTCTGCAAAGCTACGGCGGGTGCTGTGGTGTGCGGAGACACTAAAAGCACCATAGTAGAACACAGATGAAGCTTCTAAGTTGATGTAATGGCCAGTATGAAGTAGTACAATTCAAGTTTTGTTATCGACTATTGACTTTTTACCGTTCTTTGGTGCCTTGGACATGATCTAGGACCTTAAGATTTTGACGAATGGAGGACTAGCAGCCACGTTGCACGGGAGAATTTGGAAAGTGTTCATATGTAGTAAATACCTGAGAAATCCGTCGGTTTTCGTCATTTGTTATCGAATCGACTTAAAGTCAGATCGTCACATTGGCCGCACTTCTGTGTGAAACGGTTACATTTATCGTCTGCAAAGCTATGTCGCGTGCTTCGGTATGCGGAGACACTAAAAGCACCATAGTAGAACACAGATGAAGCTTCTAAGTTGATGTAATAGCCAGTAAGAAGTAGTACAATTCAAGATTTAGGTATCGATTATTGACTTTTTAGCTATCTTTGGTGGCTTGGACATGAGCTAGGGCCTTAAGATTCTGCACGAAAGGAGGACTAGCAACCGAGTTGCAAGGGAGAATGTGAAAAGTGTTCATATGTAGTAAAAACCTGAGAAATCCGTCCGTTTTCGACTTTTGTTATCGGATCGACTTAAAGCCAGATCGTGAAATTGGCCGCTCTTCTCTCTGAAACGGTTGTACTTATCGTCTGCAAAGCTATGTCGCGTGCTGCGGTATGCGGAGACACTAAAACCACCATAGTAGAACACAGATAAAGCTTCTAAGTTGATGTAATAGCCAGTAAGAAGTAGTACAATTCAAGATTTAGGTATCGATAATTGACTTTTTAGCTGGCTTTGGTGGCTTGGACATGAGCTAGGACCTTAAGATTCTGCACGAAAGGTGTTCTAGCAACCGAGTTGCAAGGGAGAATGTGAAATGTGTTCATAAGTAGTAAAAACCTGGGAAATCCGTCCGTTTTCGTCATTTGCTATCGAATCGACTTAAAGCCAGATCGCCACATTGGCCGCTCTTCTCTGTAAAACGGTTGTACTTATCGTCTGCAAAGCTATGTCGCGTGCTGCAGTATGCGGAGATACTAAAAGCACCATAGTAGAACACAGATGAAACTTCTAAGTTGATGTAATAGCCAGTAAGATGCAGTACAATTCAAGTTTTATGTATCGATTATTGACTTTTTACCCTTCTTTGGTGCCTTGGACATGAGCTAGGAACTTAAGATTTTGCGTGAAATGAGGACTAGCAGCCGCGTTGCACGGGAGAATGTAAAAAGTGTTCATATGTAGTAAAAACCTGAGAAATCCGTCCGTTTTCGTCAATTGATATCAAATCAACTTAAAGCCAGATCGTCACATTGGCCGCACTTCTGTCTGAAACGGTTACATTTATCGTCTGCAAAGATATGTCGCGTGGAGAGGTATGCGGAGACACTGACCGTCCGTTTTCGTCAATTGATATCAAATCAACTTAAAGCCAGATCGTCACATTGGCCGCACTTCTGTCTGAAACGGTTACATTTATTGTCTGCAAAGATATGTCGCGTGCAGAGGTATGCGGAGACACTGAAAGCACCATAGTAGAACACAGATGAAGCTTCTAAGATGATGTAATAGCCAGTAAGAAGTAGTACAATTCAAGTTTTAGGTATCGATTATTGACTTTTAAGCTGGTTTTGGTGCCTTGGACATGAGGTAGGACCTTGAGATTCTGCTTGAAAGGAGGACAAGCAGCCGCGTTGCACGGGAGAATGTGGAAAGTGTTCATATGTAGTAAAAACCTGAGAAATTCGTCCGTTTTCGTCATTTGTTATCGAATCGACTTAAAGCCAGATCGTCACATTGGCCTCTCTGAAACGGTTGTACTTATCGTCTGCAAAGCTATGTCGCGTGCTGCGATATGCGGAGGCACTAAAAGCAACATAGTAGAACACAGATGAGGCTTCTATGTTGATTTAATAGATAATAAGAAGTAGTACAATTCAAGTTTTAGGTATCGATTATTGACTTTTTACCCTTCTTTGGTGACTTGGACATGAGCTAGTAACTTAAGATTTTGCATGAAAGGAGGACTAGCAGCCACGTTGCAAGGGAGAATGTTGAAAGTGTTTATATGTAGTAAAAACCTGAGAAATCCGTCCCTTTTTGTCATTTGTTATCGAATCGACTTAAAGACAGACCGTCACATTGGCCTTTCTTCTCTCTGAAACGGTTGTACTTATCGTCTGCAAAGCTATGTCGCGTGCTGCGGAATGCGGAGACACTAAAAGCACCATAGTACAACATAGATGAAGCTTCTAAGTTAATGTAATAGCCAGTAAGAAGTAGTACAATTCAAGGTTTAGTTATCGATTATTGACTTTTTCCCCTTCTTTGGTGACTTGGACATGAGCTAGTAACTTAAGATTTTGCACGAAAGGAGGATTATCAGCCGCGTTGCACAGGAGAATGTGAGAAGTGTTCATATGTAGTAAAAACCTGAGAAATCCGTCCGTTTTCGTCATTCATTATCGAATCGAATTAAAGCCAGATCGTCACATAGGCCGCTCTTCTCTCTGAAACGGTTGTACTTATCGTCTGCAAAGCTATGTCGCGTGCTGCGGTATGCAGAGGCACTAAAAGCACCATACTAGAACACAGATGAAGCTTCTAAGTTGATGTAATAGCCAGTAAGAAGTAGTACAATTTAAGTTTTAGGTATCGAATATTGACTTTTAAGCTGGCTTTGGTGACTTGGACATGAGTTAGGACCTTAAGATTCTGCATGAAAGGAGGACTAGCATCCAAAGTTGCACGGGAGAATGTGAAAAGTGTTCATATGTAGTAAAAACCTGAGAAATCCGTCCGTTTTCGTCATTTGTTATCGAATCGACTTAAAGCCAGATCGTCACATTGGCCGCACTTCTGTCGGAAACTGTTACATTCATCTTGTGCAATGTTATGTCGCGTACTGTGGTATCTGGAGACACTAAAAGCACCATAGTAGAACACAGATGATCCTTCTAAGGTGATGTAATAGCCAGTAAGAAGTAGTACAATGCAAGATTTAGGTATCGATTATTGACTTTGTGCCCTTCTTTGGTGCCTTGGACATGAGCTAGGACCTTAAGATTCTGCATAAACGGAGGACTAGCACCCGCGTTTCAAGGGAGAATGTGAAATGTGTTCATATGTAGTAAAAACCTGAGAAATCCGTCCCTTTTTGTCATTTGTTATCGAATCGACTTAAAGCCAGATCGTCACATTGGCCGCTCTTCTCTCTGAAACGGTTGTACTTATCGTCTGCAAAGCTATGTCGCGTGCTGCGGAATGCGGAGACACTAAAAGCACCATAGTACAACATAGATGAAGCTTCTAAGTTAATGTAATAGCCAGTAAGAAGTAGTACAATTCAAGATTTAGTTATCGATTATTGACTTTTAAGCTGGTTTTGGTGCCTTGGACATGAGGTAGGACCTTGAGATTCTGCTTGAAAGGAGGACAAGTAGCCGCGTTGCACGGGAGAATGTGGAAAGTGTTCATATGTAGTAAAAACCTGAGAAATTCGTCCGTTTTCGTCATTTGTTATCGAATCGACTTAAAGCCAGATCGTCACATTGGCCTCTCTGAAACGGTTGTACTTATCGTCTGCAAAGCTATGTCGCGTGCTGCGATATGCGGAGGCACTAAAAGCACCATAGTAGAACTCAGATGAGGCTTCTATGTTGATTTAATAGATAATAAGAAGTAGTACAATTCAAGTTTTAGGTATCGATTATTGACTTTTTACCCTTCTTTGGTGACTTGGACATGAGATAGTAACTTAATATTTTGCATGAAAGGTGGACTAGCAGCCACGTTGCAAGGGAGAATGTTGAAAGTGTTTATATGTAGTAAAAACCTGAGAAATCCGTCCCTTTTTGTCATTTGTTATCGAATCGACTTAAAGACGGACCGTCACATTGGCCTCTCTTCTCTCTGAAACGGTTGTACTTATCGTCTGCAAAGCTATGTCGCGTGCTGCGGAATGCGGAGACACTAAAAGCACCATAGTACAACATAGATGAAGCTTCTAAGTTAATGTAATAGCCAGTAAGAAGTAGTACAATTCAAGGTTTAGTTATCGATTATTGACTTTTTCCCCTTCTTTGGTGACTTGGACATGAGCTAGTAACTTAAGATTTTGCACGAAAGGAGGACTATCAGCCGCGTTGCACGGGAGAATGTGAGAAGTGTTCATATGTAGTAAAAACCTGAGAAATCCGTCCGTTTTCGTCATTCATTATCGAATCGAATTAAAGCCAGATCGTCACATAGGCCGCTCATCTCTCTGAAACGGTTGTACTTATCGTCTGCAAAGCTATGTCGCGTGCTGCGGTATGCAGAGGCACTAAAAGCACCATAGTAGAACACAGATGAAGCTTCTAAGTTGATGTAATAGCCAGTAAGAAGTAGTACAATTTAAGTTTTAGGTATCGAATATTGACTTTTAAGCTGGCTTTGGTGACTTGGACATGAGTTAGGACCTTAAGATTCTGCATGAAAGGAGGACTAGCATCCAAAGTTGCACGGGAGAATGTGAAAAGTGTTCATATGTAGTAAAAACCTGAGAAATCCGTCCGTTTTCGTCATTTGTTATCGAATCGACTTAAAGCCAGATTGTCACATTGGCATCTCTGAAACGGTTGTACTTATCGTCTGCAAAGCTATGTCGCGTGCTGCGATATGCGGAGACACTAAAAGCACCATAGTACAACATAGATGAAGCTTCTAAGTTAATGTAATAGCCAGTAAGAAGTAGTACAATTCAAGTTTTAGTTATCGATTATTGACTTATTACCCTTCTTTGGTGGCTTGGACATAAGCTAGGACTTTAAGATTCTGCATAAAAGGAGGACTAGAACCCGAGTTCAACGGGAGAATGTGAAAAGTGTTCATATGTAGTAAAAACCTGAAAAAACCGTCCCTTTTTGTCATTTGTTATCGAATCGACTTAAAGCGAGATCCGCACATTGGCCGCTCTTCCCTCTGAAACGGTTACATGTATCGTGTGCAAAGCTATGTCGCGTGTTGCGATATGCGGAGACACTAAAAGCACCATAGTAGAACACAGATGAAGCTTCTAAGATGACGTAATAGCCCGTAAGAAGTAGTACAATTCAAGTTTTAGGTATCGATTATTGACTTTTTACCCTTCTTGGATGCCTTGGACATGAGCTAGGATCTTAAAATTTTGCATGAAAGGAGGACTAGCAGCCACGTTGCAAGGGAGAATGTGAAAAGTGTTCATATTTAGTAAAAACCCGATAATTCCGTCCCTTTTTGTCATTTGTTATCTGATCGACTTAAAGCCAGATCGTCACATTGGCCGCTCATCTCTCTGAAACGGTTACATTTATCGTCTGCAAAGCTATGACGCGTGCTGCGGTGTTCGGAGACACTAAAAGCACCGTAGTAGAATACAGATGAGGTTTCTCAGTTGATGTAATACCTAGTAAGTTGTAGTACAAATTATGTTTTAGGTATCGATTATTGACTTTTTACACATCTTTGGTGCCTTGGACATGACCTAGGTACTTAAGATTTTGCATGAAATGAGAACTAGCAGCCGCGTTGCACGACAGAATGTGAAAAGTGTTCATATGTAGTAAAAACCTGAGAAATCCGTCTGTTTTCGTCATTTGTTATCGAATCGACTTAAAGCCAGATTGTCACATTGGCCGCACTTCTGTCGGAAACGGTTACATTCATCTTGTGCAAAGTTATGTCGCGTACTGTGGTATCTGGAGACACTAAAAGCACCATAGTAGAACACAGATGATCCTTCTAAGGTGATGTAATATAGAGTAAGAAGTAGTACAATTCAAGATTTAGGTATCGATTATTGACTTTTTGCCCTTCTTTGGTGCCCTGGACATGAGCTAGGACCTTAAGATTCTGCATGAAAGGAGGACTAGCAGCCGCGTTTCAAGGGAGAATGTGAAATGTGTTCATATGTAGTAAAAACCTGAGAAATCCGTCCCTTTTTGTCATTTGTTATCGAATCGACTTAAAGCCAGATCGTCACATTGGCCGCTTTCTCTCTGAAACGGTTGTACTTATCGTCTGCAAAGCTATGTCGCGTGCTGCGGAATGCGGAGACACTAAAAGCACCATAGTACAACATAGATGAAGCTTCTAAGTTAATATAATAGCCAGTAAGAAATAGTACAATTCAAGTTTTAGTTATCGATTATTGACTTATTACCCTTCTTTGGTGGCTTGGACATAAGCTAGGACCTTAAGATTCTGCATGAAAGGAGGACTAGAAACCGAGTTCAACGGGAGAATGTGAAAAGTGTTCATATGTAGTAAAAACCTGAAAAAACCGTCCCTTTTTGTCATTTGTTATCGAATCGACTTAAAGCGAGATCCGCACATTGGCCGCTCTTGCCTCTGAAACGGTGACATTTATCGTGTGCAAAGCTATGTCGCGTGCTGTGATATGCGGAGACACTAAACGCACCATAGTAGAACACAGATGAGGCTTCTAAGTTTATGTAATAGCCAGAAAGAAGTAGTACAATTCAAGTTTTAGGTGTCGATTATTGACTTTTTACCCTTCTTTGGTGCCTTGGACATGAGCTGAAAACTTTATATATTGCATGAAAGGAGGACAAGCAGCCGCGTTGCACGGGAGAATGTGAAAAGTGTTCATATGTAGTAAAAACCTGAGAAATCCGTCCGTTTTCGTCATTTGTTATCGAATCGACTTAAAGCCAGATTGTCACATTGGCATCTCTGAAACGGTTGTACTTATCGTCTGCAAAGCTATGTCGCGTGCTGCGATATGCGGAGGCACTAAAAGCACCATAGTAGAACACGGATGAAGCTTCTAAGTTGATGTAATAGCCAGTAAGAAGTAGTACAATTCAAGTTTTAGCTATCGATTATTGACTTTCAGCCGGCTTTGGTGCCTTGGACTTTAGCTAGGACCTTAAGGTTTTGCATGAAAGGAAAACTAGTAGCCGCGTTGCACGGGAGAATGTGAAAAGTGTTCATATGTAGTAAAAACCTGAGAAATCCGTCTGTTTTCGTCATTTGTTATCGAATCGACTTAAAGCCAGATCGTCACATTGGCCGCACTTCTGTCGGAAACTGTTACATTCATCTTGTGCAATGTTATGTCGCGTACTGTGGTATCTGGAGACACTAAAAGCACCATAGTAGAACACAGATGATCCTTCTAAGTTGATGTAATAGCCAGTAAGAAGTAGTACAATGCAAGATTTAGGTATCGATTATTGACTTTTTGCCCTTCTTTGGTGCCTTGGACATGAGCTAGGACCTTAAGATTCTGCATGAAAGGAGGACTAGCACCCGCGTTTCAAGGGAGAATGTGAAAAGTGTTCATATTTAGTAAAAACCTGAGAAATCCGTCCCTTTTTGTCATTTGTTATCGAATCGACTTAAAGCCAGATCGTCACATTGGCCGCTCTTCTCTCTGAAACGGTTGTACTTATCGTCTGCAAAGCTATGTCGCGTGCTGCGGAATGCGGAGACACTAAAAGCACCATAGTACAACATAGATGAAGCTTCTAAGTTAATGTAATAGCCAGTAAGAAGTAGTACAATTCAAGTTTTAGTTATCGATTATTGACTTATTACCCTTCTTTGGTGGCTTGGACATAAGCTAGGACTTTAAGATTCTGCATAAAAGGAGGACTAGAACCCGAGTTCAACGGGAGAATGTGAAAAGTGTTCATATGTAGTAAAAACCTGAAAAAACCGTCCCTTTTTGTCATTTGTTATCGAATCGACTTAAAGCGAGATCCGCACATTGGCCGCTCTTCCCTCTGAAACGGTTACATGTATCGTGTGCAAAGCTATGTCGCGTGTTGCGATATGCGGAGACACTAAAAGCACCATAGTAGAACACAGATGAAGCTTCTAAGATGACGTAATAGCCCGTAAGAAGTAGTACAATTCAAGTTTTAGGTATCGATTATTGACTTTTTACCCTTCTTGGATGCCTTGGACATGAGCTAGGATCTTAAAATTTTGCATGAAAGGAGGACTAGCAGCCACGTTGCAAGGGAGAATGTGAAAAGTGTTCATATTTAGTAAAAACCTGATAATTCCGTCCCTTTTTGTCATTTGTTATCTGATCGACTTAAAGCCAGATCGTCACATTGGCCGCTCATCTCTCTGAAACGGTTACATTTATCGTCTGCAAAGCTATGACGCGTGCTGCGGTGTTCGGAGACACTAAAAGCACCGTAGTAGAATACAGATGAGGTTTCTCAGTTGATGTAATACCTAGTAAGTTGTAGTACAAATTATGTTTTAGGTATCGATTATTGACTTTTTACACATCTTTGGTGCCTTGGACATGACCTAGGTACTTAAGATTTTGCATGAAATGAGAACTAGCAGCCGCGTTGCACGACAGAATGTGAAAAGTGTTCATATGTTGTAAAAACCTGAGAAATCCGTCTGTTTTCGTCATTTGTTATCGAATCGACTTAAAGCCAGATTGTCACATTGGCCGCACTTCTGTCGGAAACGGTTACATTCATCTTGTGCAAAGTTATGTCGCGTACTGTGGTATCTGGAGACACTAAAAGCACCATAGTAGAACACAGATGATCCTTCTAAGGTGATGTAATATAGAGTAAGAAGTAGTACAATTCAAGATTTAGGTATCGATTATTGACTTTTTGCCCTTCTTTGGTGCCCTGGACATGAGCTAGGACCTTAAGATTCTGCATGAAAGGAGGACTAGCAGCCGCGTTTCAAGGGAGAATGTGAAATGTGTTCATATGTAGTAAAAACCTGAGAAATCCGTCCCTTTTTGTCATTTGTTATCGAATCGACTTAAAGCCAGATCGTCACATTGGCCGCTTTCTCTCTGAAACGGTTGTACTTATCGTCTGCAAAGCTATGTCGCGTGCTGCGGAATGCGGAGACACTAAAAGCACCATAGTACAACATAGATGAAGCTTCTAAGTTAATATAATAGCCAGTAAGAAATAGTACAATTCAAGTTTTAGTTATCGATTATTGACTTATTACCCTTCTTTGGTGGCTTGGACATAAGCTAGGACCTTAAGATTCTGCATGAAAGGAGGACTAGAAACCGAGTTCAACGGGAGAATGTGAAAAGTGTTCATATGTAGTAAAAACCTGAAAAAACCGTCCCTTTTTGTCATTTGTTATCGAATCGACTTAAAGCGAGATCCGCACATTGGCCGCTCTTGCCTCTGAAACGGTTACATTTATCGTATGAAAAGCTATGTCGCGTGCCGCGATATGCGGAGACACTAAAAGCACCATAGTAGAACACAGATGAAGCTTCTAAGATGATGTAATAGCCCGTAAGAAGTAGTACAATTCAAGTTTTAGGTATCGATTATTGACTTTTTACCCTTCTTTGATGCCTTGGACATGAGATAGGAACTTAAAATTTTGCATGAAAGGAGGACTAGCAGCCACGTTGAAAGGGAGAATGTTTAAAGTGTTTATATGTAGTAAAAACCTGAGAAATCCGTCCCTTTTTGTCATTTGTTATCTGATCGACTTAAAGCCAGATCGTCACATTAGCCGCTCTTATCACTGAAACGGTTGTACTTATCGTCTGCAAAGCTATGTCGCGTGCTGCGATATGCGGAGACACTAAAAGTACCATAGTAGAACACAGATGAGGCTTCTAAGTTGATTTAATAGCCAGTAAGAAGTAGTACAATTCCAGTTTTAGGTATCGATTATTGACTTTTTACCCTTCTTTGGTGCCTTGAATATGAGCTAGGAACTTAAGATTTTGCATGAAAGGAAGACTAGCAGCAGCGTTGCACGGGAGAATATGAAAAGTGTTCATATTTAGTAAAAACCTGATAAATCCGTCCGTTTTCGTAATTTGTTATCGAATCGACTTAAAGCCAGATTGTCACATTGGCCGCACTTCTGTCGGAAACGGTGACATTCATCTTGTGCAGAGTTATGTCGCGTACTGTGGTATCTGGAGACACTAAAAGCACCATAGTAGAACACAGATGATCCTTCTAAGGTGATGTAATAGCCAGTAAGAAGTAGTACAATTCAAGATTTAGGTATCGATTATTGACTCTTTGCCCTTCTTTGGTGCCCTGGACATGAGCTATGACCTTAAGATTCTGCATGAAAGGAGGACTAGCACCCGCGTTTCAAGGGAGAATGTGAAATGTGTTCATATGTAGTAAAAACCTGAGAAATCCGTCCCTTTTTGTCATTTGTTATCGAATCGACTTAAAGCCAGATCGTCACATTGGCCGCTTTCTCTCTGAAACGGTTGTACTTGTCGTCTGCAAAGCTATGTCGCGTGCTGCGGAATGCGGAGACACTAAAAGCACCATAGTACAGCATAGATGAAGCTTCTAAGTTAATATAATAGCCAGTAAGAAGTAGTACAATTCAAGTTTTAGTTATCGATTATTGACTTATTACCCTTCTTTGGTGGCTTGGACATAAGCTAAGACCTTAAGATTCTGCATGAAAGGAGGACTAGAATCCGAGTTCAATGAGAGAATGTCAAAAGTGTTCATATGTAGTAAAAACCTGAAAAAACCGTCCCTTTTTGTCATTTGTTATCGAATCGACTTAAAGCGAGATCCGCACATTGACAGCTCTTCCCTCTGAAACGGTTACATTTATCATGTGCAAAGCTATGTCGCGTGCTGCGATATGCGGAGGCACTAAAAGCACCATAGTAGAGCACAGATGAGGCTTCTAAGTTGATTTAATAGATAGTAAGAAGTAGTACAATTCAAATTTTAGGTCTCGATTATTGACTTTTTACCCTTCTTTCATGCCTTGGACATGAGCTAGGAACTTAAAATTTTGCATGAAAGGAGGACTAGCAGCCGCGTTGCACGGGAGAATGTGGAAAGTGTTCAAATGTAGAAACCGGAGAACTCCGTCAGTTTTCGTCATTTGATATCGAATCGACTTAAAGCCAGAATGTCACATTGTTCTCACTACTGTCTGAAACGTTTACATTTATCGTCTGCAATCCTATGTCACATGCTGCGGTATGCAGAGACACTAAAAGCACCATAGTAGAACACAGATGATGCTTCTAAGTTGATGTAATAGCCAGTAAGAAGTAGTACAATTCAAGTTATAGGTATCGATTATTGACTTTAAGCTGGTTTTGGTGCCTTGGACATGACGTAGGACCTTAAGATTCTGCGTGAAAGGAGGACTAGCAGCCGAGTTGCACGGGAGACTGTGAAAAGTGTTCATATGTAGTAAAAACCTGAGAAATCCGTCCGTTTTCGTCATTTGTTATCGAATCGACTTAAAGCCAGATAGTCACATCGGCCGCACTTCTGTCGGAAACGGTACATTCATCGTCTGCAAAGCTATGTCGGGTGCTGCGGTATTCGGAGACACTAAATGTACCATAGTAGAATACAGATGAATCTTCCAAGTTGATGTAATAGCCAGTTAGAAGTAGTAAAATTCAAGTTTTAGTTATCGGATAATGACCCTTTACCCTTCTTTGGTGCCTTGCACACGAGCTAGGACCTAAGGATTTTGCTTGAAAGGAAGACTAGCATCCGTGTTGCACGGGAGAATGTCAAAAGCCTTCATATGTAGTAAAAACCTGAGAAATCCGCCCGTTTTAACCATTTGTTATCGAGTCGGCTTAAAGCCAGATCGTCACATCGGCCGCACTTCTGTCTGAAACAGTTACATTTATCGTCTGCAAAGCTATGTCGCGTGCTGCGGTGTGCGGAGACACTAAAAGCACCGTAGTAGAACACAGATGAAGCTTCTAAGGTTATGTAATAGCCAGAAAGAAGTAGTACAATTCAAGTTTTAGGTATCGATTAATGACTTTTTACCATTCTTTGGTGCCTCGGACATGAGCTAGGAACTTAATATATTGCATGAAAGGAGGACTAGCAGCCGCGTTGCACGGGAGATTGTGAAAAGTGTTTATATGTAGTAAACACCTGAGAAATCCCTCCGTTTTCGTCATTTGTTATTGAATCGACTGAAAGCCAGATCGTCACACTGGCCGCACTTCTGTCTGAAACGGTTACATTTATCGTCTGCAAAACTTTGTCGCGTGCTGCGGGATGCGGTGACACTAAAAGCACCATAGTAGAACACAGATGAAGCTTCTAAGTTTATGTAGTAGCCAGTAAGAAGTAGTACAATTCAAGTTTTAGGTATCGATTATTGACTTTTTACCCTTCTTTGGTGCCTTGGACATGAGCTAGTAACTTAAGATTTTGCATGAAAGGAGGACTATCAGCCGCGTTGCACGGGAGAATGTGAATAGTGTTCATATGTAGTAAAAACCTGAGAAATCGGTCCGTTTTCGTCATTTGTTATCAAATCGACTAAAAGCGAGATCCGCACATTGGACGCTCTTCCGTCTGAAACGGTTACATTTATCGTGTGCAAAGCTATGTCGCGTGCTGCGATATGCGGAGGCAGTAAAAGGGCCATAGTAGAACACAGATGAGGCTTCTAAATTGATTTAATAGATAGTAAGAACTAGTACAATTCAAGTTTTAGGTATCGATTGTTGACTTTTTACCATTCTTTGGTGCCTTGGACATGAGCTAGGAACTTAAGGTTTTGCATGAAAGGAGGACTAGCAGCCGCGTTGCACGGGAGAATGTGAAAAGTGTTCATATGTAGTAAAAACCTGAGAAATCCGTCCGTTTTCGTCATTTGTTATTAAATCGACTTAAAGCCAGATCGTCACACTGGCCGCACTTCTGTCTGAAACTGTTACATTTATCGTCTGCAAAGCTATGTCGCGTGCTGCGGTGTGCGGAGACACTAAAAGCACCGTAGTAGAACACAGATGAAGCTTCTAAGGTTATGTAATAGCCAGAAAGAAGTAGTACAATTCAAGTTTTAGGTATCGATTAATGACTTTTTACCATTCTTTGGTGCCTCGGACATGAGCTAGGAACTTAATATATTGCATGAAAGGAGGACTAGCAGCCGCGTTGCACGGGAGATTGTGAAAAGTGTTTATATGTAGTAAACACCTGAGAAATCCCTCCGTTTTCGTCATTTGTTATTGAATCGACTGAAAGCCAGATCGTCACACTGGCCGCACTTCTGTCTGAAACGGTTACATTTATCGTCTGCAAAACTTTGTCGCGTGCTGCGGGATGCGGTGACACTAAAAGCACCATAGTAGAACACAGATGAAGCTTCTAAGTTTATGTAGTAGCCAGTAAGAAGTAGTACAATTCAAGTTTTAGGTATCGATTATTGACTTTTTACCCTTCTTTGGTGCCTTGGACATGAGCTAGTAACTTAAGATTTTGCATGAAAGGAGGACTATCAGCCGCGTTGCACGGGAGAATGTGAATAGTGTTCATATGTAGTAAAAACCTGAGAAATCGGTCCGTTTTCGTCATTTGTTATCAAATCGACTAAAAGCGAGATCCGCACATTGGACGCTCTTCCGTCTGAAACGGTTACATTTATCGTGTGCAAAGCTATGTCGCGTGCTGCGATATGCGGAGGCAGTAAAAGGGCCATAGTAGAACACAGATGAGGCTTCTAAATTGATTTAATAGATAGTAAGAACTAGTACAATTCAAGTTTTAGGTATCGATTGTTGACTTTTTACCATTCTTTGGTGCCTTGGACATGAGCTAGGAACTTAAGGTTTTGCATGAAAGGAGGACTAGCAGCCGCGTTGCACGGGAGAATGTGAAAAGTGTTCATATGTAGTAAAAACCTGAGAAATCCGTCCGTTTTCGTCATTTGTTATTAAATCGACTTAAAGCCAGATCGTCACACTGGCCGCACTTCTGTCTGAAACTGTTACATTTATCGTCTGCAAAGCTATGTCGCGTGCTGCGGTGTGCGGAGACACTAAAAGCACCGTAGTAGAACACAGATGAAGCTTCTAAGGTTATGTAATAGCCAGAAAGAAGTAGTACAATTCAAGTTTTAGGTATCGATTAATGACTTTTTACCATTCTTTGGTGCCTCGGACATGAGCTAGGAACTTAATATATTGCATGAAAGGAGGACTAGCAGCCGCGTTGCACGGGAGATTGTGAAAAGTGTTTATATGTAGTAAACACCTGAGAAATCCCTCCGTTTTCGTCATTTGTTATTGAATCGACTGAAAGCCAGATCGTCACACTGGCCGCACTTCTGTCTGAAACGGTTACATTTATCGTCTGCAAAACTTTGTCGCGTGCTGCGGGATGCGGTGACACTAAAAGCACCATAGTAGAACACAGATGAAGCTTCTAAGTTTATGTAGTAGCCAGTAAGAAGTAGTACAATTCAAGTTTTAGGTATCGATTATTGACTTTTTACCCTTCTTTGGTGCCTTGGACATGAGCTAGTAACTTAAGATTTTGCATGAAAGGAGGACTATCAGCCGCGTTGCACGGGAGAATGTGAATAGTGTTCATATGTAGTAAAAACCTGAGAAATCGGTCCGTTTTCGTCATTTGTTATCAAATCGACTAAAAGCGAGATCCGCACATTGGACGCTCTTCCGTCTGAAACGGTTACATTTATCGTGTGCAAAGCTATGTCGCGTGCTGCGATATGCGGAGGCAGTAAAAGGGCCATAGTAGAACACAGATGAGGCTTCTAAATTGATTTAATAGATAGTAAGAACTAGTACAATTCAAGTTTTAGGTATCGATTATTGACTTTTTTCCCTTCTTTTGTGTCTTTGACATGAGCTAGGAACTTAAGATTTTGCATGAAAGGAGGACTAGCAGCCACGTTGCAAGGGAGAATGTGAAAAGTGTTTATATGTAGTAAAAACTTGAGAAATCCGTCCGTTTTCGTCATTTGTTATTGAATCGACTTAAAGCCAGATCGTCACACTGGCCGCACTTCTGTCTGAAACGGTTACATTTATCGTCTGCAAAGCTATGTCGCGTGCTGCGGTATGCTGAGACACTAAAAGCACCATAGTAGAACACAGATGAAGCTTCTAAGATGATGTAATAGCCAGTAAGAAGTAGTACAATACAAGTTTTAGGTATCGATTATTGACTTTTTACCCTTCTTTGGTGTCTTGGACATGAGCTAGGAAATTAAGATTTTGCATGAAAGGAGGACAAGCAGCCACGTTGCAAGGGAGAATCTGAAAAGTGTTTATATGTCGTACAAACCTGAGAAATCCGTCTCTTTCTGTCATTTTATATCGAATCGACTTAAAGCCAGATCGTCACATTGGCAGCTCTTCTCTCTGAAACGGTTGTACTTATCGTGTGCAAAGCTATGTCGCGTGCTGCGGTATGCGGAGCCACTAAAAGCACCATAGTAGAACACAGATGAAACTTCTAAGTTGATGTAATAGCCAGTAAGAAGTAGTATAATTCCAGTTTTAGATACCGATTAATGACTTTTAAGCTGGCTTTTGTGCCTTGGACATAAGCTAGGACCTTAAGATTCTGCATGAAAGAAGGACTAGCAGCCGAGTTGCTCGGGAGAATGTGCAAAGTGTTCATATGTAGTAAAAACCTGAGAAATCCGTCCGTTTTCGTCATTTGTTATCAAATCGACTAAAAGCGAGATACGCACATTGGCCGCTCTTCCCTCTGGAACGGTTACATTTATCGTGTGCAAAGCTATGTCGCGTGCTGCGGTATGCGGAGCCACTAAAAGCACCATAGTAGAATACAGATGAAGCTTCTAAGATGATGTAATAGCCAGTAAGGATTAGTACAATTCAAGTTTTAGGTATCGATTATTGACCTTTTTCCCTTCTTTGTTGTCTTGGACATGAGCTAGGAACTTAAGATTTTGCATGAAAGGAGGACTAGCAGCCACGTTGCAAGGGAGAATGTGAAAAGTGTTTATATGTAGTAACAACCTGAGAAATCCGTCCCTTTTTGTCATTTTATATCGAATCGACTTAAAGCCAGATCGTCACATTGGCCGCTCTTCTCTCTGAAACGGTTGTACTTATCATGTGCAAAGCTATGTCGCGTGCTGCGGTATGCGGAGACACTAAAAGCACCATAGTAGAACACAGATGAACCTTCTAAGGTGATGTAATAGCCAGGAAGAAGTAGTACAATTGAAGTTTTAGGTATCGATTATTGACTTTTTGCACTTCTTTGGTGCCTTTAACATGAGCTGGTACCTTAAGATTCTGCATGAAAGGAGGACTAGCAGCCGCGTTTCAAGAGAGAATGTGAAAAGTGTTTATATGTAGTAAAAACCTGAGAAATCCGTCCCTTTTTGTCATTTTATATCGAATCGACTTAAAGCCAGATCGTCACATTGGCCGCTCTTCTCTCTGAAACGGTTGTACTTATCGTGTGCAAAGCTATGTCGCGTGCGGCGGTATGCGGAGACACTAAAAGCAACATAGTAGAACACAGATGAACGTTCTAAGGTGATGTAATAGCCAGTAAGAAGTAGTACAATTCAAGTTTTAGGTATCGATTACTGACTTTTTGCCCTTCTTTGGTGCCTTGGACATGAGCTAGGAACTTAAGATTCTGCATGAATGGTGGACTAGCAGCCGCGTTTCAAGAGAGAATGTGAAATGTGTTCATATGTAGTAAAAACCTGAGAAATCCGTCCCTTTTTGTCATTTTATAACGAATCGACTTAATGCCAGGTCGTCACACTGGCCGCTCTTCTCTCTGAAACTGATGTACTTATCCTCTGCAAATCAATGTCGCCTGCTGCAGTATGCGGAGACACTAAAAGCACCATAGTAGATCACAGATGAAGCTTCTAAGTTAATGTAATAGCCAGTAAGAAGTAGTACAATTCAAGTTTTAGTTATCGATTATTGACTTATTACCCTTCTTTGGTGGCTTGGACATAAGTTAGGAACTTAAGATTTTGCATGAAAGGAGAACTAGCAGCCGCGTTGCACGGGAGAATGTGGAAAGTGTTCATATGTAGTAAAAACCTCAGATATCAGTCCGTTTTCGTCATTTGTTATCGAATCGACTTAAAGCCAAATCGTCACTTTGGGCGCTCTTCTCTCTGAAACGGTTGTACTTATCGTCTGCAAAGCTATGTCGCGTGCTGCGGTTTGCGGAGACACTAAAAGCACCATTGTGGAACACAGATGAAGCTTCTATGTTAAGGTAATAGCCAGTAAGAAGTAGTACAATTCATGTTTTATGTATCGATTATTGACTTTTTACCCTTCTTTGGTGCCTTGGACATGAGCTAGGAACTTAGGACGTTTGCATGAAAGGAGGACTAGCAGCCGCGTTGCACGGGAGAATGTGAAAAGTGTTCATATGTAGTAAAAACCTGAGAAAACCGTCCGTTTTCGTCATTTGTTATTGAATCGACTTAAAGCTAGATCGTCACACTGGCCGCACTTCTGTCTGAAACTGTTACATTTATCGTCTGCAAAGCTATGTCGCGTGCTGCGATATGTGGAGGCAGTAAAAGGGCCATAGTACAACACAGATGAGGCTTCTAAGTTGATTGAATAGATAGTAAGAACTAGTACAATTCAAGTTTTAGGTATCGATTATTGACTTTTTACCTTTCTTTGGTGCCTTGGACATGAGCTAGGAACTTAAGATTTGCATGAAAGGGGGACTAGCAGCCGCGTTGCACGGGAGAATGTGAAAAGTGTTCATATGTAGTAAAAACCTGAGAAATCCGTCCGTTTTCGTCATTTGTTATCGAATCGACTTAAAGCCAAATCGTCACATTTTCTGCTCTTGTCTCTGAAACGGTTGTACTTATCGTCTTCAAAGCTATGTCGCGTGCTGCGGTATGCGGAGCCACTAAAAGCACCATAGTGGAACACAGATGAAACTTCAAAGTTGATGTAATAGCCAGTAAGAAGTAGTACAATTCAAGTTCTGGGTATCGATTATTGACTTATTTACCTTCTTTGGTGGCTTGGACATAAGCTAGGACATTAAGATTCTGCATGAATGGAGGACTAGCAGCCGAGTTCAACGGGAGAATGTGAAAAGTGTTCATATGTAGTAAAAACCTGAGAAATCCGTCCGTTTTCGTCATTTGTTATCGAATCGACTAAAAGCCAGAACGTGACATTGGCCGCACTTTTGTCTGAAACGGTTACATTTATCGTCTGCAAAGCTATGTCGCTTGCCGTGGTATCTGGAGACACTAAAATCACCATAGTAGAACACAGATGAAGCTTCTAAGTTTATGTAGTAGCCAGTAAGAAGTAGTACAATTCAAGTTTTAGGTATCGATTATTGACTTTTTTCCCTTCTTTGATGTCTTGGACATGAGCTAGGATCTTAAGATTTTGCATGAAAGGAGGACTAGCAGCCACGTTGCAATGGAGGATGTGAAAAGTGTTTATATGTAGTAAAAACCTGAGAAATCCGTCCCTTTTTGTCATTTTATATCGAATCGACTTACGGCCAGATCGTCACATTGGCCGCTCTTCTCTCTGAAACGGTTGTACTTATCGTGTGCAAAGCTATGTCGCGTACGGCGGTATGCGGAGACACTAAAAGCACCATAGTAGAACACAGATGAACGTTCTAAGATGATGTAATAGCTAGTAAGAAGTAGTACAATTCAAGTTTTAGTTATCGATTATTGACTTATTACCCTTCTTTGGTGGCTTGGACATAAGCTAGGATCTTAAGATTCTGCATTAATGGAGGACTAGCAGCCGAGTTCAACGGGAGAATGTGAAAAGTGTTCATATGTAGTAAAAAACCTGAGAAATCCGTCCCTTTTTGTCATTTTATATCGAATCGACTTAATGCCAGGTCGTCACATTGGCCGCTCTTCTCTCTGAAACATTTGTACTTATCCCCTGCAAAGCAATGTCGCGTGCTGCGGTATGCGGAGACACTAAAAGCACCATAGTGGAACACAGATGAAGCTTCTAAGTTAATGTAATAGCCAGTAAGAAGTAGTACAATTCAAGTTTTAGTTATCGATTATTGACTTATTACCCTTCTTTGGTGGCTTGGACATAAGCTAGGACCTTAAGATTCTGCATGAAAGGAGGACTAGCAGCCGCGTTTCAACGGAGAATGTGAAATGTGTTCATATGTAGTAAAAACCTGAGAAATCCGACCCTTTTTGTCATTTGTTATCTAATCGACTTAAAACCAGATCGTCACATTGGCCGCTCTTCTCTCTGAAACGGTTGTACTTATCGTCTGCAAAGCTATGTCTGGTGCTGCGGTATGCGGAGACACTAAAAGTACCATAGTAGAATACAGATGAATCTTCCAAGTTGATGTAATAGCCAGTAAGAAGTAGTAAAATTGAAGTTTTAGTTATCGGATAATGACCTTTTACCCTTCTTCGGTACCTTGGACACGAGCTAGGACCTAAGGATTTTGCTTCAAAGGAGGACTAGCAGCCGCGTTGCACGGGAGAATGTGGAAAGTGTTCATATGTAGTAAAAACCTGAGAAATCCGTCCGTTTTCGTCATTTGTTATTGAATCGTCCTAAAGCCAGATCGTCACACTGGCCGCACTTCTGTCTGAAACGGTTACATTTTGTCGTCTGCAAAGCTATGTCGCGTGCTGCGATATGCGGAGACACTAAAAGCACCATAGTAGAACACAGATGAACCAGCTAAGGTGATGTAATAGCCAGTAAGAAGTAGTACAATTCAAGTTTTAGGTATCGATTATTGACTTTTTGCCCTCCTTTGGTGCCTTGGACATGAGGTAGGACCTTAAGATTCTTCATGAAAGGAGGACTAGCAGCCGCGTTTCAAGGGAGAATGTGAAATGTGTTCATATGTAGTAAAAACCTGAGAAATCCGTCCCTTTTTGTCATTTGTTATCGAATCGACTTAAAGCCAGATCGTCACATTGGCCGCTCTTATCTCTGAAACGTTTGTACTTATAGTCTGCAAAGCTATGTCGCGTGCTGCGGTATGCGGAGACACTAAAAGCACCATAGTGGAACACAGATGAAGCTTCTAAGTAAATGTAATAGCCAGTAAGAAGTAGTACAATTCAAGTTTTAGTTATCGATTATTGACTTATTACCCTTCTTTGTTGGCTTGGACATAAGCTAGGACCTTAAGATTCTGCATGAAAGGAGGACTAGCAGCCGAGTACAAAGGGAGAATGTGAAAAGTGTTCATATGTAGTAAAAGCCTGAGATATCCGTCCGTTTTTGTCATTTGTTATCGAATCGACTTAAAGCGAGATCGTCACATTGGCCGCTCTTCGCTCTGAAACGGTTACATTTATCGTGTGCAAAGCTATGTCGCGTGCTGCGATATGCGGAGACACTAAAAGCACCATAGTAGAACACAGATGAGGCTTCTAAGTCGATTTAATGGATAATAAGAAGTAGTACAATTCAAGTTTTAGGTATCGAATATTGACTCTTTAACCGTCTTTGGTGCCTTGGACATGAGCTAGGAACTTAAGATTTTGCATGAAAGGAGAACTAGCAGCCGCGTTGCACGGGAGAATGTGGAAAGTGTTCATATGTAGTAAAAACCTGAGATATCCGTCCGTTTTCGTCATTTGTTATCGAATCGACTTAAAGCCAAATCGTCACATTTGCCGCTCTTCTCTCTGAAACGGTTGTACTTATCGTCTGCAAAGCTATGTCGCGTGCTGCGGTATGCGGAGACACTAAAAGCACCATAGTGGAACACAGATGAAGCTTCTAAGTTAATGTAATAGCCAGTAAGAAGTAGTACAATTCAAGTTTTAGTTATCGATGATTGACTTATTACCCTTCTTCGGTGGCTTGGACATAAGCTAGGACCTTAAGATTCTGCATGAAAGGAGGATTAGCAGCCGCGTTTCAAGGGAGAATGTGAAATGTGTTCATATGTAGTAAAAACCTGAGAAATCCGTCCCTTTTTGTCATTTGTTATCGAATCGACTTAAAGCGAGATCCGCACATTGGCCGCTCTTCCCTCTGAAACGGTTACATTTATCGTGTGCAAAGCTATGTCGCGTGCTGCGATATGCGGAGACACTAAAAGCACCATAGTAGAACACAGATGAAGCTTCTAAGATGACGTAATAGCCGGTAAGAAGTAGTACAATTCAAGTTTTAGGTATCGATTATTGACTTATTACCCTTCTTTGGTGACTTGGATATAAGCTAGGACCTTAAGATTCTGCGTGAAAGGAGGAATAGCAGCCGAGTTCAACGGGAGAATGTAAAAAGTGTTCATATGTAGTAAAAACCTGAGAAATCCGTCCCTTATTGTCATTTGTTATCGAATCGACTTAAAGAGAGATACGCACATTGGCCGCTCTTTCCCCTGAAACGGTTACATTTATCGTGTGCAAAGCTATGTCGCGTGCTGCGGTATGCGGAGACACTAAAAGTACCATAGTAGAATACGGAAGAAGCTTCTAAGTTTATGTAATAGCCAGAAAGAAGTACTACAATTCAAGTTTTAGTTATCGATTATTGACTTTTTACCATTCTTTGGTGCCTCGGACATGAGCTAGGAACTTAATATTTTGCATGAAAGGAGGACTAGCAGCCGCGTTGCACGGGAGAATGTGAAAAGTGTTCATATCTAGTAAAAGCCTGAGAAATCCGTCCGTTTTCGTCATTTGTTATTGAATCGAACTAAAGCCACATCGTCACACTGGCCGCACTTCTGTCTGAAACGGTTACATTTATCGTCTGCAAAGCTATGTCGCGTGCTGCGGTATGCGGAGACACTAAAAGCACCATAGTAGAACACAGATGAAGCTTCTAAGATGATGTAATATCCAGTAAGAAGATGTACAATTCAAGTTTTAGGCATCGATTATTGACTTTTTACCCTTCTTTGGTGTCTTGGACATGAGCTAGGAACTTAAGATTCTGCATGAAAGAAGGACTAGCAGCCGAGTTGCACGGGAGAATGTGAAAAGTGTTCATATGTAGTAAAAACCTGAGAAATCCGTCCCTTTTTGTCATTTGTTATCGATTCGACTTAAAGCCAGAAAGTCACATTGGCCGCTCTGCTCTCTGAAACGGTTGTACTTATCGTCTGCAAAGCTATGTCGCGTGCTGCGGTGTGCGGAGACACTAAAAGCATCATAGTAGAACACAGATGAAGCTTCTAAGTTGATGTAATAGCCAGTAAGAAGTAGTGCAATTCAAGTTTTAGGTATCGATTATTGACTTTTTACCCTTCTTTGGTGCCTTGGACATGACCTAGGTACTTAAGATTTTGCATGAAATGAGAACTAGCAGCCGCGTTGCATTGGAGAATGTGAAAAGTGTTCATATGTAGTAAAAACCTGAGAAATCCGTCTGTTTTCGTCATTTGTTATCGAATCGACTTTAAGCCAGATCGTCACATTGGCCGCACTTCCGTCGGAAACGGTTACATTCATCATCTGCAAAGTTATGTCGCGTGCTGCGGTATGCGGAGACACTAAAAGCACCATAGTAGAACACAGATGAACCAGCTAAGGTGATGTAATAGCCAGTAAGAAGTAGTACATTTCAAGTTTTAGGTATCGATTATTGACTTTTTAGCTGGCTTTGGTGCCTTGGACATGAGCTAGGACCTTAAGATTCTTCATGAAAGGAGGACTAGCAGCCGCGTTTCAAGGGAGAATGTGAAATGTGTTCATATGTAGTAAAAACCTGAGAAATCCGTCCCTTTTGTCATTTGTTATCGAATCGACTTAAAGCCAGATCGTCACATTGGCCGCTCTTCTCTCTGAAACGTTTGTACTTATAGTCTGCAAAGCTATGTCGCGTGCTGCGGTATGCGGAGACACTAAAAGCACCATAGTGGAACACAGATGAAGCTTCTAAGTAAATGTAATAGCCAGTAAGAAGTAGTACAATTCAAGTTTTAGTTATCGATTATTGACTTATTACCCTTCTTTGTTGGCTTGGACATAAGCTAGGACCTTAAGATTCTGCATGAAAGGAGGACTAGCAGCCGAGTACAAAGGGAGAATGTGAAAAGTGTTCATATGTAGTAAAAGCCTGAGATATCCGTCCGTTTTTGTCATTTGTTATCGAATCGACTTAAAGCGAGATCGTCACATTGGCCGCTCTTCGCTCTGAAACGGTTACATTTATCGTGTGCAAAGCTATGTCGCGTGCTGCGATATGCGGAGACACTAAAAGCACCATAGTAGAACACAGATGAGGCTTCTAAGTCGATTTAATGGATAATAAGAAGTAGTACAATTCAAGTTTTAGGTATCGAATATTGACTCTTTAACCGTCTTTGGTGCCTTGGACATTAGCTAGGAACTTAAGATTTTGCATGAAAGGAGAACTAGCAGCCGCGTTGCACGGGAGAATGTGGAAAGTGTTCATATGTAGTAAAAACCTGAGATATCCGTCCGTTTTCGTCATTTGTTATCGAATCGACTTAAAGCCAAATCGTCACATTGGCCGCTCTTCTCTCTGAAACGGTTGTACTTATCGTCTGCAAAGCTATGTCGCGTGCTGCGGTATGCGGAGACACTAAAAGCACCATAGTGGAACACAGATGAAGCTTCTAAGTTAATGTAATAGCCAGTAAGAAGTAGTACAATTCAAGTTTTAGTTATCGATTATTGACTTATTACCCTTCTTCGGTGGCTTGGACATAAGCTAGGACCTTAAGATTCTGCATGAAAGGAGGATTAGCAGCCGCGTTTCAAGGGAGAATGTGAAATGTGTTCATATGTAGTAAAAACCTGAGAAATCCGTCCCTATTTGTCATTTGTTATCGAATCGACTTAAAGCCAGATCGTCACATTGGCCGCTCTTATCTCTGAAACGGTTGTAGTTATAGTCTGCAGAGCTATGTCGCGTGCTGCGGTATGCGGAGACACTAAAAGCACCATAGTGGAACACAGATGAAGCTTCTAAGTAAATGTAATAGCCAGTAAGAAGTAGTACAATTCAAGTTTTAGTTATCGATTATTGACTTATTACCCTTCTTTGTTGGCTTGGACATAAGCTAGGACCTTAAGATTCTGCATGAAAGGAGGACTAGCAGCCGAGTACAAAGGGAGAATGTGAAAAGTGTTCATATGTAGTAAAAGCCTGAGATATCCGTCCGTTTTTGTCATTTGTTATCGAATCGACTTAAAGCGAGATCGTCACATTGGCCGCTCTTCGCTCTGAAACGGTTACATTTATCGTGTGCAAAGCTATGTCGCGTGCTGCGATATGCGGAGACACTAAAAGCACCATAGTAGAACACAGATGAGGCTTCTAAGTCGATTTAATGGATAATAAGAAGTAGTACAATTCAAGTTTTAGGTATCGAATATTGACTCTTTAACCGTCTTTGGTGCCTTGGACATGAGCTAGGAACTTAAGATTTTGCATGAAAGGAGAACTAGCAGCCGCGTTGCACGGGAGAATGTGGAAAGTGTTCATATGTAGTAAAAACCTGAGATATCCGTCCGTTTTCGTCATTTGTTATCGAATCGACTTAAAGCCAAATCGTCACATTGGCCGCTCTTCTCTCTGAAACGGTTGTACTTATCGTCTGCAAAGCTATGTCGCGTGCTGCGGTATGCGGAGACACTAAAAGCACCATAGTGGAACACAGATGAAGCTTCTAAGTTAATGTAATAGCCAGTAAGAAGTAGTACAATTCAAGTTTTAGTTATCGATTATTGACTTATTACCCTTCTTCGGTGGCTTGGACATAAGCTAGGACCTTAAGATTCTGCATGAAAGGAGGATTAGCAGCCGCGTTTCAAGGGAGAATGTGAAATGTGTTCATATGTAGTAAAAACCTGAGAAATCCGTCCCTTTTTGTCATTTGTTATCGAATCGACTTAAAGCGAGATCCGCACATTGGCCGCTCTTCCCTCTGAAACGGTTACATTTATCGTGTGCAAAGCTATGTCGCGTGCTGCGATATGCGGAGACACTAAAAGCACCATAGTAGAACACAGATGAAGCTTCTAAGATGACGTAATAGCCGATAAGAAGTAGTACAATTCAAGTTTTAGGTATCGATTATTGACTTATTACCCTTCTTTGGTGACTTGGATATAAGCTAGGACCTTAAGATTCTGCGTGAAAGGAGGAATAGCAGCCGAGTTCAACGGGAGAATGTAAAAAGTGTTCATATGTAGTAAAAACCTGAGAAATCCGTCCCTTATTGTCATTTGTTATCGAATCGACTTAAAGAGAGATCCGCACATTGGCCGCTCTTCCCTCTGAAACGGTTTCATTTATCGTGTGCAAAGCTATGTCGCGTGCTGCGGTATGCGGAGACACTAAAAGTACCATAGTAGAATACGGAAGAAGCTTCTAAGTTTATGTAATAGCCAGAAAGAAGTACTACAATTCAAGTTTTAGTTATCGATTATTGACTTTTTACCATTCTTTGGTGCCTCGGACATGAGCTAGGAACTTAATATTTTGCATGAAAGGAGGACTAGCAGCCGCGTTGCACGGGAGAATGTGAAAAGTGTTCATATCTAGTAAAAGCCTGAGAAATCCGTCCGTTTTCGTCATTTGTTATTGAATCGAACTAAAGCCACATCGTCACACTGGCCGCACTTCTGTCTGAAACGGTTACATTTATCGTCTGCAAAGCTATGTCGCGTGCTGCGGTATGCGGAGACACTAAAAGCACCATAGTAGAACACAGATGAAGCTTCTAAGATGATGTAATATCCAGTAAGAAGATGTACAATTCAAGTTTTAGGCATCGATTATTGACTTTTTACCCTTCTTTGGTGTCTTGGACATGAGCTAGGAACTTAAGATTCTGCATGAAAGAAGGACTAGCAGCTGAGTTGCACGGGAGAATGTGAAAAGTGTTCATATGTAGTAAAAACCTGAGAAATCCGTCCCTTTTTGTCATTTGTTATCGATTCGACTTAAAGCCAGAAAGTCACATTGGCCGCTCTGCTCTCTGAAACGGTTGTACTTATCGTCTGCAAAGCTATGTCGCGTGCTGCGGTGTGCGGAGACACTAAAAGCATCATAGTAGAACACAGATGAGGCTTCTAAGTTGATGTAATAGCCAGTAAGAAGTAGTGCAATTCAAGTTTTAGGTATCGATTATTGACTTTTTACCCTTCTTTGGTGCCTTGGACATGACCTAGGTACTTAAGATTTTGCATGAAATGAGAACTAGCAGCCGCGTTGCATTGGAGAATGTGAAAAGTGTTCATATGTAGTAAAAACCTGAGAAATCCGTCTGTTTTCGTCATTTGTTATCGAATCAACTTTAAGCCAGATCGTCACATTGGCCGCACTTCCGTCGGAAACGGTTACATTCATCATCTGCAAAGTTATGTCGCGTGCTGCGGTATGCGGAGACACTAAAAGCACCATAGTAGAACACAGATGAACCAGCTAAGGTGATGTAATAGCCAGTAAGAAGTAGTACATTTCAAGTTTTAGGTATCGATTATTGACTTTTTAGCTGGCTTTGGTGCCTTGGACATGAGCTAGGACCTTAAGATTCTTCATGAAAGGAGGACTAGCAGCCGCGTTTCAAGGGAGAATGTGAAATGTGTTCATATGTAGTAAAAACCTGAGAAATCCGTCCCTTTTGTCATTTGTTATCGAATCGACTTAAAGCCAGATCGTCACATTGGCCGCTCTTCTCTCTGAAACGTTTGTACTTATAGTCTGCAAAGCTATGTCGCGTGCTGCGGTATGCGGAGACACTAAAAGCACCATAGTGGAACACAGATGAAGCTTCTAAGTAAATGTAATAGCCAGTAAGAAGTAGTACAATTCAAGTTTTAGTTATCGATTATTGACTTATTACCCTTCTTTGTTGGCTTGGACATAAGCTAGGACCTTAAGATTCTGCATGAAAGGAGGACTAGCAGCCGAGTACAAAGGGAGAATGTGAAAAGTGTTCATATGTAGTAAAAGCCTGAGATATCCGTCCGTTTTTGTCATTTGTTATCGAATCGACTTAAAGCGAGATCGTCACATTGGCCGCTCTTCGCTCTGAAACGGTTACATTTATCGTGTGCAAAGCTATGTCGCGTGCTGCGATATGCGGAGACACTAAAAGCACCATAGTAGAACACAGATGAGGCTTCTAAGTCGATTTAATGGATAATAAGAAGTAGTACAATTCAAGTTTTAGGTATCGAATATTGACTCTTTAACCGTCTTTGGTGCCTTGGACATGAGCTAGGAACTTAAGATTTTGCATGAAAGGAGAACTAGCAGCCGCGTTGCACGGGAGAATGTGGAAAGTGTTCATATGTAGTAAAAACCTGAGATATCCGTCCGTTTTCGTCATTTGTTATCGAATCGACTTAAAGCCAAATCGACACATTGTCCGCTCTTCTCTCTGAAACGGTTGTACTTATCGTCTGCAAAGCTATGTCGCGTGCTGCGGTATGCGGAGACACTAAAAGCACCATAGTGGAACACAGATGAAGCTTCTAAGTTAATGTAATAGCCAGTAAGAAGTAGTACAATTCAAGTTTTAGTTATCGATTATTGACTTATTACCCTTCTTCGGTGGCTTGGACATAAGCTAGGACCTTAAGATTCTGCATGAAAGGAGGATTAGCAGCCGCGTTTCAAGGGAGAATGTGAAATGTGTTCATATGTAGTAAAAACCTGAGAAATCCGTCCCTTTTTGTCATTTGTTATCGAATCGACTTAAAGCGAGATCCGCACATTGGCCGCTCTTCCCTCTGAAACGGTTACATTTATCGTGTGCAAAGCTATGTCGCGTGCTGCGATATGCGGAGACACTAAAAGCACCATAGTAGAACACAGATGAAGCTTCTAAGATGACGTAATAGCCAGTAAGAAGTAGTACAATTCAAGTTTTAGGTATCGATTATTGACTTTTTACCCTTCTTTGGTGCCTTGGACATGACCTAGGTACTTAAGATTTTGCACGAAATGAGAACTAGCAGCCGCGTTGCATTGGAGAATGTGAAAAGTGTTCATATGTAGTAAAAACCTGAGAAATCCGTCTGTTTTCGTCATTTGTTATCGAATCGACTTAAAGCCAGATCGTCACATTGGCCGCACTTCCGTCGGAAACGGTTACATTCATCATCTGCAAAGTTATGTCGCGTGCTGCGGTATGCGGAGACACTAAAAGCACCATAGTAGAACACAGATGAACCAGCTAAGGTGATGTAATAGCCAGTAAGAAGTAGTACATTTCAAGTTTTAGGTATCGATTATTGACTTTTTGCCCTTCTTTGGTGCCTTGGACATGAGCTAGGACCTTAAGATTCTTCATGAAAGGAGGACTAGGAGCCGCATTTCAAGGGAGAATGTGAAATGTTTTCATATGTAGTAAAAACCTGAGAAATCCGTCCCTATTTGTCATTTGTTATCGAATCGACTTAAAGCCAGATCGTCACATTCGCCGCTCTTATCTCTGAAACGGTTGTAGTTATAGTCTGCAGAGCTATGTCGCGTGCTGCGGTATGCGGAGACAATAAAAGAACCATAGTGGAACACAGATGAAGCTTCTAAGTAAATGTAATAGCCAGTAAGAAGTAGTACAATTCAAGTTTTAGTTATCGATTATTGACTTATTACCCTTCTTTGGTGGCTTGGACATAAGCTAGGACCTTAAGATCTGCATGGAAGGAGGACTAGCAGCCGAGTACAAAGGGAGAATGTGAAAAGTGTTCATATGTAGTAAAAGCCTGAGATATCCGTCTGTTTTCGTCATTTGTTATCGAATAGACTTAAAGCCAGATCGTCACATTGGCCGCTCTTCCCTCTGAAACGGTTACTTTTATCGTGTGCAAAGCTATGTCGCGTGCTGCGATATGCGGAGACACTAAAAGCACCATAGTAGAACACAGATGAAGCTTCTAAGATGATGTAATAGCCAGTAAGAAGTAGTACAATTCAAGTTTTAGGTATCGATTATTGACTTATTTCCCTTCTTTGGTGGCTTGGACATAAGCTAGGACCTTAAGATTCTGCGTGAAAGGAGGAATAGCAGCCGAGTTCAACGGGAGAATGTGAAAAGTGTTCATATGTAGTAAAAACCTGAGAAATCCGTCCCTTTTTGTCATTTGTTATCGAATCGACTTAAAGCCAGATCGTCACATTCGCCGCTCTTCTCTCTGAAACGGTTGTACTTATCGTCTGCAAAGCTATGTCGGATGTTGCGGTATGCGGAGACACTAAAAGTACCATAGTAGAATACAGATGAATCTTCCAAGTTGATGTATTAGCCAGTAAGAAGTAGTAAAATTCAAGTTTAAGTAATGGGATAATGGCCTTTTACCCTTCTTCGGTACCTTGGACACGAGCTAGGACCTAAGGATTTTGCTTGAAAGGAGGACTAGCAGCCGAGTTCAACGGGAGAATGTGAAAAGTGTTCATATGTAGTAAAAACCTGAGAAATCCGTCCCTTTTTCTCATTTGTTATCGAATCGACTTAAAGCCAGATCGTCACATTGGCCGCTCTTCTCTCTGAAACGGTTGTACTTATCGTCTGCAAAGCTATGTCGCGTGCTGCGGTATGCGGAGACACTAAAAGCACCATAGTGGAACACAGATGAATCTTCTAAGTTGATGTAATAGCTAGTAAGAAGTAGTACATTTCAAGTTTTAGTTATCGATTATTGACTTATTACCCTTCTTTGGTGGCTTGGACATAAGCTAGGACCTTAAGATTCTGCATGAAAGAAGGACTGGCAGTCGCGTTTCAAGGTAGAATGTGAAATGTGTTCATGTGTAGTAAAAACCTGAGAAATCCGTCCCTTTTTGTTATTTGTTATCGAATCGACTTAAAGCCAGATCGTCACATTGGCCGCTCTTCTCTCTGAAACGGTTGTACTTATCGTCTGCAAAGCTATGTCGCGTGCTGCGGTATGCGGAGACACTAAAAGCATCATAGTAGAACACAGATGAAGCTTCTAAGTTGATGTAATAGCCAGTAAGAAGTAGTGCAATTCTAGCTTTAGGTATCGATTATTGACTTTTTACCCTTCTTTGGTGCCTTGGACATGACCTAGGTACTTAAGATTTTGCATGAAATGAGAACTAGCAGCCGCGTTGCATTGGAGAATGTGAAAAGTGTTCATATGTAGTAAAAACCTGAGAAATCCGTCTGCTTTCGTCATTTGTTATCGAATCGACTTAAAGCCAGATCGTCACATTGGCCGCACTTCCGTCGGAACCGGTTACATCCATCATCTGCAAAGTTATGTCGCGTGCTGCGGTATGCGGAGACACTAAAAGCACCATAGTAGAACACAGATGATCCAGCTAAGGTGATGTAATAGCCAGTAAGAAGTAGTACAATTCAAGTTTTAGGTATCGATTATTGACTTTTTGCCCTTCTTTGGTGCCTTGGACATGAGCTAGGAACTTAAGTTTCTTCATGAAAGGTGGACTAGCAGCCGCGTTACAAGGGAGAATGTGAAATTTGTTCATATGTAGTAAAAACCTGTGAAATCCGTCCCTTTTTGTCATTTGTTATCGAATCGATTTAAAGCCAGATCGTTACATTGGACGCTCTTCTCTCCGAAACGGTTGTACTTATCGTCTGCAAAGCTATGTCGCGTGCTGCGATATGCGGGGACACTAAAAGCACCATAGTATAACACAGATAAACCAGCTAAGGTGATGTAATAGCCAGTAAGAAGTAGTACAATTCAAGTTTTAGTTATCGATTATTGACTTATTACCCTTCTTTGGTGGCTTGGACATAAGCTAGGACCTTAAGATCCTGCATGAAAGGAGGAATAGCCGCCGAGTTCAACGGGAGAATGTGAAAAGTGTTTATATGTAGAAAAAACCTGAGAAATCCGTCCCTTTTTGTCATTTGTTATCGAATCGACTTAAAGCGAGATCGTCACATTGGCCGCTCTTCACTCTGAAACGGTTACATTTATCGTGTGCAAAGCTATGTCGCGTGCTGCGATATGCGGAGACACTAAAAGCACCATAGTCGAACACATATGAGGGTTATAAGTTGATTTAATAGATAATAAGAAGTAGTACAATTCAAGTTTTAAGTATCTAATATTGACTCTTTAACAGTCTTTGGTGCCTTGGACATGAGCTAGGAACTTAAGATTTTGCATGAAAGGAGTACTAGCAGCCGCGTTGCACAGGAGAATGTAAAAAGTGTTCATATGAAGTAAAACCCTGAGAAATCCGTTCGATTTCGTCATTTGTTATCGAATCGACTTAAAGCCAGATCGTCACATTGGCCGCTCTTCTCTCTGAAACGGTTGTACTTATCGTCTGCAATACTATGTCGCGTGCTGCGGTATGCGGAGACACTAAAAGCAGCATAGTAGATCACAGATGAAGCTTCTAAGTTGATGTGATAGCCAGTAAGAAGTAGTACATTTCATGTTTTAGGTATCGACTATTGACTTTTTGCCCTTCATTGGTGCCTTGGACATGAGCTAGGACCTTAAGATTCTGCATGAAAGGAGGACTAGCAGCAGCGTTTCAAGGGAGAATGTGAAATGTGTTCATATGTAGTAAAAACCTGAGAAATCCGTCCCTTTTTGTCATTTGTTATCGAATCGACTTGAAGCCAGATCGCCACATTGGCCGCACTTCTGTCGGTAACGGTTACATTCATCGTCTGCAAAGTTATGTCGCGTGCTGCGGTATGCGGAGACACTAAAAGCACCCTAGTAGAACACAGATGAAGCTTCTAAGATGATGTAATATCCAGTAAGAAGATGTACAATTCAAGTTTTAGGCATCGATTATTGACTTTTTACCCTTCTTTGGTGTCTTGGACATGAGCTAGGAACTTAAGATTCTGCATGAAAGAAGGACTAGCAGCCGAGTTGCACGGGAGAATGTGAAAAGTGTTCATATGTAGTAAAAACCTGAGAAGTCCGTCCCTATTTGTCATTAGTTATCGATTCGACGTAAAGCCAGAAAGTCACATTGGCCGCTCTTCTCTCTGAAACGGTTGTACTTATCCTCTGCAAAGCTATGTCGCGTGCTGCTGTATGCGGAGACACTAAAAGCATCATAGTAGAACACAGATGAAGCTTCTAAGTTGATGTAATAGCCAGTAAGAAGTAGTGCAATTCAAGTTTTAGGTATCGATTATTGACTTTTTACCCTTCTTTGGTGCCTTGGACATGACCTAGGTACATAAGATTTTGCATGAAATGAGAACTAGCAGCCGCGTTGCATTGGAGAATGTGAAAAGTGTTCATATGTAGTAAAAACCTGAGAAATCCGCCTGTTTTCGTCATTTGTTATCGAATCGACTTAAAGCCAGATCGTCACATTGGCCGCACTTCCGTCGGAATCGGTTACATCCATCATCTGCAAAGTTATGTCGCGTGCTGCGGTATGCGGAGACACTAAAAGTACCATAGTAGAACACAGATGAACCAGCTAAGGTGATGTAATAGCCAATAAGAAGTAGTACAATTCAAGTTTTAGGTATTGATTATTGACTTTTTGCCCTTCTTTGGTGCCATGGACATGAGCTAGGACCTTAAGTTTCTTCATGAAAGGAGTACTAGCAGCCCCGTTGCACAGGAGAATGTAAAAAGTGTTCATATGTAGTAAAACCCTGAGAAATCCGTCCGATTTCGTCATTTGTTATCGAATCGACTTAAAGCCAGATCGTCACATTGGCCGCTTTTCTCTCTGAAACGGTTGTACTTATAGTCTGCAAAGCTCTGTCGCGTGCTGCGGTATGCGGAGACACTATAAGCACCATAGTGGAACACAGATGAAGCTTCTAAGATGATGTAATAGCCAGTAAGAAGTAGTACAATTCAAGTTTTAGCTATCGATTATTGACTTATTACCCTTCTTTGGTGGCTTGGACATAAGCTAGGACCTTAAGAATCTGCATGAAAGGAGGATTAGCAGCCGCGTTTCAAGGGAGAATGTGAAATGTGTTCATATGTAGTAAAAACCTGAGAAATCCGTCCCTTTTTGTCATTTGTTATTGAATCGACTTAAAGCGAGATCCGCACATTGGCCGCTCTTCTCTCTGAAACGGTTACATTTATCGTGTGCAAAGCTATGTCGCGTGCTGCGATATGCGGAGACACTAAAAGCACCATAGTTGAACACAGAAGAAGCTTCTAAGATGATGTAATAGCCAGTAAGAAGTAGTACAATTCAAGTTTTAGGTATCGATTATTGACTTATTACCCTTCTTTGGTGGCTTGGACATAAGCTAGGACCTTAAGATTCTGCGTGAAAGGAGGAATAGCAGCCGAGATCAACGGGAGAATGTGAAAAGTGTTCATATGTAGTAAAAACCTGACAAATCCGTCCCTTATTGTCATTTGTTATCGAATCGACTTAAAGCCAGATCGTCACATTGGCCGCTCTTCTCTCTGAAACGGTTGTACTTATCGTCTGCAAAGCTATGTCGCGTGCTGCGATATGCGGAGACACTAAAAGCACCATAGTGGAACACAGATGAAGCTCCTAAGTTAATGTAATAGCCAGTAAGAAGTAGTAAAATTCAAGTTTTAGTTATCGATTATTGACTTATACACTTCTTTGGTGGCTTGGACATAAGCTAGGACCTTAAGATTCTGCATGAAAGGAGGACTAGCAGCCACGTTTCAAGGGAGAATGTGAAATGTGTTCATATGTAGTAAAAACCTGAGAAATCCGTCCCTTTTTGTCATTTGTTATCGAATCGACTTAAAGCCAGATCGTCACATTGGCCGCTCTTCTCTCTGAAACAGTTGTACTTATCGTCTGCAAAGCTATGTAGCGTGCTGCGGTATGCGGAGACACTAAAAGCACCAT